>NW_006922187.1:610951-671831 GCF_000298275.1 Orycteropus afer afer | reverse complement strand
CCAGACTTCGTCTCACCTATTTTGGTCATGTTGTAAGAAGGGACCATTCCCTGGAGAAGGATGTCATGCTTGGTAGGGTGGAGGGTCGATGAAAGAGGGGGAGGAGGCCTTCAAGGAGATGGATTGATACGGTGGCTGCAATCATGGGCTCAAGTATAGCAGGGATTGTGGGGCTGGCACGGGATCGGGCAGTGTTTCCTTCTGCTGTGCATGGGGTCGCTATGAGTCAGAAACGACTCGACGGCACTTAACAACAACAACAACATATGGAAAGTGAATTTGCTCTCTAAATCTTCACCCAAATCACAATATAAATAAATAAAATAATCAAAACTTAGAATGTACTAAGTATGAATCTAGGAAAATTGGAAGAAGTTGTCAAAAATGAAATGGAACACATAAAAATCAATATCCTAGACATTAGTGAGCTGAAATGGACTGTTTTGGGCCATTCTGAATCAGATGATCATATGATCTGCCAGCAGTGAAAGACTGAAGAAGAATGGCATGGCATTCACCATCACAAAGAATGTATGAAGATCTGTCCTGAAGTATAACGCTGTCAGTAAGAGGATAATATCCATACGCCTACAAGGAAGACCAGTTAATAATACTATTATTCAAATTTATGCACCAACCGTGAAAGCCAATGAGGAAATTGAAGATATTTACCAACTTCTGCAGTCTGAAATTGACCAAACATGCAATCAAGATTAATTATCACTCGTGATCGGAATGCAAAAGTTAGAAACAAAGAAGAATCATTGGTAGTTGGAAAATATGGCCTTGGTGATAGAAATAATGCTGGAAATCGCATGGTAGCATTTGCAAGACCAATGACTTATTCATTGCAAATACCTTTTTGCAACACAAATAATGGCTATACATGTGGACTTCACCAGATGGAGTACACAGGAATCAGATCAACTATATCTGTGGAAAGAGGTGCTGGAAAAGGTCAATATCTTCAGCCAAAAGAAGGCCAGGAACTGAGTGTAGAACAGACCATTGCTCATAAGCAAGTTCAAGCTGAAGATGAAAACAATTAAAACAAGTCCACAAGAGTCAAAATATGACCTTGAATATATTCCTCCTGGATTTAGAGACCATCTAAAGAATAGATTTGATGTATTGAACACAAATGACCAAAAACCAGAGGAATTGTGGGATGACATCAAGAACATCATACATGAAGAAAGCAGAAGGTCATTAAAAAGACAGGAAAGGAAGAAAAGACCAAAATGGGTGTCAGAAGAGACTCTGAAACATGCCCTGTAATGGAGAGTAGTGAAAGCAAACAGAAGAAATGACAAGATAAAAGAGCTGAACAAAAGATTTCAAAGAGCAGCTTGAGAAGACAAAGGCAATTATTATAATGAAATGTGCAAAGACCTGGAGTAAAAAAAAAAAAAGAAAGAACACACTTGGCATTTCTCAAGCTGAAAGAACTGAAGGAAAAACTCAAGCCTCAATTTGAAATATTGAAAGATTCTATGGGCAAAATATTGAATGTTGCAGGAAACATCAAAAGAAGATGTAACGAATAGACAGAGTCACTGTACCAAAAAGAATTGGTCAACATTTATCCATTTCAAAAGGTGGCATATGATCAAGAACCAATAGCATTGAAGGAAGAAGTCAAGGCCACACTGAAGGAATTGGCAAAGAAAAAGTCTCCAGGAATTGACAGAATATCCACTGAGATGTTTCAATAAACAGATGCTATGCTGGAGGAACTCATTTGTCTACGCCAAGAGATTTGGAAGACAGCTACCTGCCCAACTGACTGGAAAAGATCCATTCCAAAGAAAGGTGATCCCACAGAATGTGAAAATTATTGAACAACATCGTCAATCACATGCAAATAAAATCTTGCTGAAGATAATTCAAAAATGATTGCAGCAGTATATTGACAGAGAACTTCCAGAAATGCAAGCTGCATTTAGAAGAGGAGGTGGAATGAGGGATAACATTGAAAATATCTGTTGGATCTTGGCTCAAAGCAAAGAATGCCAGAAAGATGTTTACTTGTGTTTTATTGACTATGCAAAAGTGTTTGTTTGTGTGGATCATAACAAATTATGGATAACATTGAGAAGAATAGGAATTCCAGGTTATTCAGGAACCTGTATACAGACCAGGAGGCTGTCATTCAAACAGAACAAGGGGATACTGCATGGTTTAAAATCAGGAAGGGAATGAGTCAGGGTTGTATTCTTTCACCATACTTATTCGATCTGTATGCTGAAAAAATAATCCAAGAACTGGACTATATGAAGAAGAACATGGCATCAGGATTGGATGAAGACTCAATAACAACCTGCGATACATAGATGACACAATTTCACTTGCTGAAATTGAGGATGACATGAAGCATTTACTGATGAAGATTAAAGACTACAATCTGCACTATGGATTACATCTCAACATAAAGAAAACAAAAATCCTCACAAGTGGACCAATGAGCAGCATCACAATAGATGGAGAAAAGCTTGAAGTTTTCAAAGATTTCATTCTACTTGGTTCCACAATCAACACCAATGGAAGTCGCAGTCAAGACATCAGAGGATGTATTGCAGTGGCAAATCTGCTGCAAAAGACCTCTTTCAAGTGCTGAAGAGCAAAGACATCTCCTTGAAGGCCAAGGTGAGCCTAACCCCAGCCATGGTATTTTCAATCAACTCATATGCATGAGAGCTGAACAATGAACAAGGAAAACTGAAGAACAGTTAATGCTTTTGAGTTGTGGTGTTGGTGAAGAATACTGAAAGTACTATGGACTGCTAAAAGAAGGAAAAAATCTGTCCTGGACGAAGTGCAGCCAGAATGCTCCTTAGAAGTGAGAATGGCCAGACTTTGTCCTACCTACTTTGGTCATGTTGTCAGAAGGGACCATTCCCTGGAGAAGGATATCATGCTTGGTAAAGTGGAGGGTCAATGGAGAAGGGGAAAACCCTCAATGAGATGGGTTGACACAGTGGCTGTTACAATGGACTCAAGTATAAGAAGGATTGTGATTCTGGCACAGGACCGGGCAGTGTTTCGTTCTGTTGTACATAGGGTCATTATGAGTCAGACCTGACTCAATGGCACCTAACAACAACAACCGGAAAAGTAGTATGAAGTCCCTGGGCCTATAATATAAGAGTAATCATTGTACTTCTTGAGGTTATTGTGAAACTTAAATGAGTTGATTAATCAAAGTACTTGAAAAAGCATACACAATGTTATTTAAGCATTGGCTGTTATCATTATATATTGTTGTTGTTATGTGCCGTTGACTTGGACCCGACTCATAGCGACCCTTCTTGGGTTTCCAAGGCAGTATCACTATGGAAGTAGATTGCCCCATCTTCCTTCTGAGGACTGCCAGCCTTCTGGTTAGCAATCAAGTGCCTTAGCCACTATGCTACCAGAGCTCCCCAGGTAAGTCCATTGTCAAGCACATTATCTCACTTTATTCTTATATAAACCTGCATTAAGAGTGATTACACCCAACTGACAGACGGTGAAACTGAGGATCAAGAGAGTTAAGCAGCCACTTGTCTAAGTTTATGCAACTAGTATGTGGTGGAACCAGAGCCAAATTTATATCCATATAATTTTAAAGCCTAAGATGTTTCCTGGGAGCTCTGGTAGCATAATGCCTAAGGCACTTGACTGCTAACCAGAAGGCTGGTGGTTCAAACCCACCAGCCACTCCTCGGAAGGAAGGTTGAGCAATCTACTTCCATAGTGATACTGCCTCAGCAACCCAAGGAGGGGTCACTATGGGTCGGGTCCGACTAGATGGCACATAACAACAAGATGTTTCCAAACTGTTATGTCCCTTTTCCTATGATGAGAAAGCCCTCTCATTTGTACCCTCAGAAGTTCACCACTGGCCTTGTTCTACTTAGAGCCCAGAGTTCTCTGCCTCTGTGTTGGCTTCTGGTCCAGGAGACCATGGAGGAAACACCAGGGACAAGCAAATATTTGTAGATAGTACCTGAACTGTTCAATCAAGAAAGAAGAGATTAAAAGAGGGGCGTCTTAGTTTCATAGTGCTGCTATAACAGAAATGCCACAAGTGAATAGCTTTAACAAACAAAAATCTATTTTCTCACAGTTTCTTGCTGTTGTTAGGTGCTATTAAGTCAATTCTAACTCATAGCCACCCCATGTCACAGGTTGCCTGGTAGGGTTTTCTTGGCTCTAATCTTTATAGGAGCTGATTGCCAGGACTTTGTCTGCAGAGCCACTGACTCAAACCGCCAGCATTTCAGTTAGCAGCCAAGCACTTAACCATCTGCACCACCAGGATCCTTTCTCACAAGTTAGGAAGCAAGAAGTCCAAATTCAGGTTATAGGCTCGAGGTGGTTCATTGTCAACTCTGGGGAAAGGCCCTTGTCCCCTTTCAGCTTCTGTTCCTTGGTCCTTTGGTGATCTTCATGCACTCTGGCATCTGACTTCTCCCTTCTGTGCTTCCTTGCTTCTGAACCTAATCTGCTCATTTTATATCTCAAAAGTGATTGATTGGCCATGGGAGAAGGAGAACTGTGTATGCACAGAGAGACAGCTCAGGGGGCAGGAGTACATGGAGAGATAGACACAGGAAAGAGGTAACTATCAGGAGGAAGTGGGAGGGGAGCTGTTGCATTGTGGTAAATTGTGGTCAATGTCATGAGACAAAGTGCATGTGAACTGCTGTATGAAAAGTGAATTTGCTCTGTAAATTTTCACCCAAATCACAATTTAAAAAAAAAAAAGTGATTGATTGGCTTTAGACATACTGATATGGTCTCATTAATATGACAAAGAAAACCCTATTCCTAAATGGGATTACATCCACAGGTAGAGAGATTAGGATTTACAACACATATTTTGGGGGACTCCTCAGAAGGAAGATGGGGCAATCTACTTCCGTAGTGATACCACCTTGGAAACCCAAGGAGGGGTTGCTGTGAGTCAGATCCAACTCTACAGCAGTGAGTTTGGTTTTTGGTTTTGGAATTCAATCCACAACAAAAGTGAACATGAAAAAAGGCATAGCAAAAGGAAAGAAAGAAAAGACAAGACATATCTCTATTTTCATTTATTTATCTCTTTCTACATGTGTATCTACCCTTATTTTTAAGGGATTATCCAACAGGACAAAATTCAATCTCTTTTAGGGCAGCATGTTTCCAACACATCTTAAAGTCCCACCCCAGATATTTTTAAAATTTTATCATTTTTCAAAACAATATAAGGCCTTAGCAACCAGCATGCTTCTTTCTCTAATTTCTCACACCCACCTGCTTCCTGCAGAAAACCATAAAGCACCTAGCAAAATGCTTAACACGTAGTAGGTATTCAAAAATATGAGATGGCTTCAGAACCTGCAGGTAGACCCAATGAATTCCTTAACCTTCCAAACACAGCTGCTCCTCTGCAGTGTGAAAGGAGTGCATTGGTACAACCTCTTTCCCTTCGTCCTGTTCCTATCACCTTGAAAGTCTCTTCTGCCAAGATGGCAGGGACTGCTGGGTTTGTGGCATTTGTCCTTGTGTTTGTGTGTGTATGAGTGTCTTTCCCACTGAGATGCTAGCTATGAAGTCCCACTCCTCACTCTCAAATCACAAATTGAAACAAGCTGGTTGCATTTGTTAGCAAGTCCAGTTCACACCAGCTGGACCCTGCTTGCAGTTTCAAAAAACGCTGTTTCATGTTCGGATGCGAATGACTATTTTCTCTGTAGAGCATGCCCCAGACTGTGTTCCAATGTGAACAGGGAGGAGAGAGGAGAAGCAGCTCTGGAAAAACATTTGGCCAGAGCTGTCAGGATGAATTATGCTGCCCTGAAGCTTTTCCTGAATTCAGAGAACAGTGACTGTTCCAGGAGAGATGCAGAGAGCGTAAGGGTGATGTTCCCCAGAGTCTCAACACAACTGTTACTGTATCCCAGCCCCCAAGGACTTGTACTTGTGGCCTTGATCCTTCATGGCATTGCCTTTGAAATGGTCCTCCTTCCGCTAGGTATGTCCTTGCCAAACTGAAAAAAACCAAACCTACTGCCGTGGAGTCAATTCCAACTTACAGCAACCCTATAGGAAAGAGAACAGCCCCATAGGGTGTCCAAGGCTGTAATCTTTATGGAGGCAGACTGCCACATCTTTCTCCTGCAGAGCAGATGGGGGGGTTCAAACTGCCGACCTTTTGGTTAGCAACCAAATGTTTTAACCACCACAACACCAGAGCTACTTTAACTGTGTGTTAAACAAACAAAGAAAAAAAAACCCCAACCCATTGCCATCAATTTAATTCCAATTCACAGTGAGCTCCCCCCCCCCCCCCCCCCATGGATTTCCAAGGCTGTAAATCTTTACAGAAGTAAATTGCCTCATCTTCCTCCCATGGAGCAGCTGGTGGGTTTGAACCATTGACCTTCTGGTTAGCAGCCAAAATGTCTTACCCAGTATGCCATGTATTGTTGTTCTTGTTGTTATGTGCCGTCGAGTCAGCCCTGACTCATAGCGACCCCTCCTTGGGTTTCCGAGGCAGTATTACTACGGAAGTAGGATTGCCCAACCTTCCTTCCGAGGAGTGGTTGATGAGTTTGAACCACCAGCCTTCTGGTTAGCAGTCAAGTACCTTAGCCACTATGCTACCAGAGCTCCCTGCCATGTATTAGGACTAATTAGGACTAATTAATTCAAACTGGTGGCATAGTGCCTAAGGCATTTGACTGATAAGCAGAAGGTTGGTGGTTCAAACCCACCAGCCACTCCTCTGAAAGAATAGGGGCAATCTGCTTTAGAAGAGAAACTGCCTCAGAAACCCAAAGAGAGGTCGCTATGAGTCAGATCCGACTTGATGGCAGTGTGTGTGTGTGTGTGTGCACGTATGGTAAACATGGGAGTCCTGAGTTATGCAAATGGTTAATGAACTCTGCTGCTAACTGAAAAGTTGGTGGTTCTAATCCATCCAGAGGCACCTCAGAAGAAAGGCCTAATGATGTACTTCCAAAATATCAGCTGTTGAAAAGCCCTATGGAGCACAGTTCTACTCTGAAACATATGGAGTTGCCATGAGTTGGAATCCACCCAACTGCAACTGGTTCATGGTAAACATAAGTTAAGTTTCTTGATGTGGAGATTTAAATAAAATTCATTAACTAAAACTAGTATGTGCCAAGAACTGTGCTACACATTTTCATTTATTTTATTTCTTCCCATCCTCTATTTTCTCTTATGTACAGATGAGGAAACCAAGTTCAGAGAGGTGAGGTAAATTACCAAAGTTCACACAGCTGGGATGTAAACCGAAAAAACAAATCCACTGCCAGCAAGCTGATTCTGACTCATAGCGACCTATAAGACAGAATTGCCCCCATAGAGTTTCCAAGGCTGCCACATCTTTTCCCCACAGAGAAGCTGGTAGGTTCAGACCATCAACCTTTTTGTTAGCAACCGAATGTATTAACCACTACACCAGCTGGGATGTAGGGATTCCCAATTCAAACCCAGACCTAACAGGATTCCAAGGTCATTTTTTATCCCTCTCAAATCTCTCCAGCCATTTCTTTCCACATGAAGGACACATACACTCAAGAACACAGTGTTGTGCTGGGATACGTATGCAAAGTTACAGAATACACATTAGGCATCTTCCCAGGGCATCCTTTCCACATCCTGACAAATATTTTAATCACTATTTGATGTCAAGGGTGTCTGTTGTTAAAAGGCATACGAGCTGAACATTTACATTAGGTAGGTACACTCCTTGAAGAGATCAATCACAGGAGAATGGAAGGGCTGTGCATGCACAGGGAGACAGCTCAGGGAGCAGGAGTGCAGGGGAGGGAAGGACACAGGGAAAAGGTGGCTATGGGAAGGAAGTGGGAGGAGAGCTGTTGCATTATGGGAGATTTCAGTCAATGTCGTGAGACAAAGTGTGAACTGCTGTATGGAAGATGAATTTGCTCTACAAACTTTCACCCAAATCACAATAAAATTTTTTAAAAATAAATAACAATAATATCCATTGTTATTGTTGTTAGGTGTCATTGAGTCAGTTTTGACTCATGACAATCCTATGTATAACAGTACAAAACACTGCCTGACCCTGTGCCAACTTCATATTTGTTGCTCTGTTTAAACCCATTGTTGCAGCAACTGTGTTGAGGGTCTTCTTTTTCACTCACTCTCTACGTTAGCAAGCATGATGTCTTTCTTTCTCCAGAGAATGACCCTCCTGATAACATGTCCAAAGTATGTAAGACAAAGTCTCATCATCCTCGATTCTAAAGAGCATTGTGGTTGTACTTCTTCCAAGACTGACTTTTTTCATTCTTCTGGCAGTCTCTGGTATATTCAGTATTCTTCACCAGCACTATAATTCAAAGGCATAAATTTCTACACTAGAGCAAACCCAGATGCTGAATATTGTGGAGAATTTTAAAATTGCATAAATTTTAAAGATGAAATGCACATCTTCAAACCTATTTTGAACCAGAGGAGGGCTGCTGTGGGCTGTGTGCCAGGTCTCCCAGCTGGCATCAATTCAACCTCCCCAACCATGAGGGCTATTTGAGGGGAAAGTTTTTTAAATATTGCAATTCCTTACTCAACAGCATACACACTTCCCCTCATAACAGCTGAACCTTGCATGTAGCAGTTGACTGATCCACATTAGCTGTCTGAATGAAATAGTAATGATAAGTTGATTGCTCTTCTGTTATAGCATCTATAGTTCGATGGGGACTTCTGATGCCCTACCCTAGAATTTCAGACACTGTGTCAAGTGATGTTGTTGGTTGTTGTTGAGTTGACCCTCAACTTATGGCAACCCCATGCACAATGGTACAAAATGCTCCCTGGTCCTGCACCAGCCCCATAATCAGTTTGGGATCAGGCCACCGTGATCATAGGATTTTAATTGCTGATTTCTGACACAGATTGCCAGGGCCCTGGAAGCTCCACTAAGACCTGTTCAGCATGATAACAACAGGCAAGCCTCCACTGATAGAGGAGTGGTAGCTGTACAAGAGATTCCTTGGCCAGAAATTGAGCCTGCATCTCCTGCGTGGAAGGCAAGAGTTCACCACTGCCTCATGTCAGGTGATAGGAGGGGTTTGTGTTAAAGGGAGTATGAAGATAAAAGGACTCAATGCTCCTCAAATGACTCTACTGCACATAATTTAAATTAATACCAGCTAATATTGACTAAGGAGTTCAGATGGTATTAAAATCATTCAGCTGCTAACCAAAACTTTGGCCGTTCAAACCCACCAGCCATTGCACAGGAGAATGATGAGGTAGTCAGCTTTCATAAAGATTTACAGATTTGGAAACCCTATGGTTCTACTCTGTATGGTTGCTTTGAGTCAGAATCAACTCGATAGCAGTGGGTTTGATTTAGGTTTTGGAATATTGACTAGGAGCAAGGTTAAGTTGCTTAAATACAAATGAGCTCTGGAGAACATACGTTTTTATTTTGTTAATTATCTGGCAGGAACAATTCAAATACAATATATAATGCATGAGCTACCAAACCCCTTACCTCCTCCACACCTGTGTTCATGATGAACTTGGCTAATTCATCACTTACCTTATTTTTACTAGACAACAGACCTAACCTCAGATTTCTTCTCAGCACAGCATTGGGTAGCTTCTACCAGCGGATCAAGGGTGGCACGAGAGATAGTCTGTTTTCCCTTCCTGATCCGAAGCACAGTCTTAAGACAAAGGGAACTTTTTCAGTTCTTCCTAGCACTGCTCAACAAGTGCTGAGTGAGTGTTGTTGTTAGTTGCCATCAAGTCAGCTCAGACTAGCAACTTTATGTATTACAGAATAAAACATGTGATTCTGTGCTGTCTTCATGATCATTACTGTGGTGGTTAAGGTTATGTATCAACTTGGCTGGGCCTGGTTTTGAGTGACTGGGCAGCTGGTTGTAGTTATTCCTCATGATGGAACTGGCAATCAAGACCATGGTGGAATCGACAGTGAGCAGCTGAGTAGCTGCTTTAGGGATGCGGTCTGCTTCCAGTATATAAGGAGAAGCTTTGGGACTGGTCTGCAGCTTTTGGCATGCTTGAATCCTGCATGTAGCTGAGTCGTCATACAGCAGCCTGCCATGTTGTCTGCCAATCTTGGGACTCTTAATGGACTTGAACCAGTGGCCTGCTGTGCGGTTTGCTAGTGTTGGGACTGTACCTTTTCACTTGTCAACCTTGGGTTTATCAGCGTCAACAGCCAGCAACTGCCTGAGTGAAGAATGCCTCCATCTAGCTTCAGTGGGCCAGGAGCAAGAGGCAGAGCTGAAGCCCAAGGCTGAGCCCAGCCCTTAGAGCCTGGCACTTTAAACTCAGACTTCTATCCTCCAAAACTGTAGGAGAATAAACTCCTGTTTGTCAAAGCCATACATTTGTGGTATATTTCTGTTAGAGCAGCATGAAGTAACCAAAACAGTTACTATGTTTGAGTCCATTTTTCAGCCACTATATCAATCCATCTCACTGACAGCCTCCCTCACCTTCACTTACCCTCCACTTTACAAACCCTGATGTCTTTTTCTAATGATTGGTCTTTCCTAATGATGTGTCCAAAGTAAGAGAGCTGGAGTTTGATCATCCTTGCTTCTGAGGAGCATTCTAGTTGCAATTCTTCTGAGACTGATTTCTTTACTCTTCTGGCAGTCCACGAAATATTTCATATTCTTCACCAACACCACCATTCAAGTGTATTGATTCTTATTACTTCCATAAATATACCCACCTCATACCTGGTACCTGAGAGCTGATTCTAAAATGAAATCCATCTCCACTATAATAAAACCCTTCTGTGGCTTCACATTCCCTTCAGGGTAGAGTCTATGTTACTTTGACTAATACTTAAGGCCTTCCAGGGTCTGACCCAGCCAGACCCTCAGGCTCTTCTCCTGGCATAGCCTCACAGTGACCCTGCACTCCAGCTACTGAACTCTGTTCTCACTTGGCCACCTTCTACCTCCATGCCTTTGTGTATGCTGCTCCTTTGACCTGGAACAGCTACCTCCATCCCTTGTCTAGGTCAGTGATTCTCAAACTTCAGTGTACCTCAAAATCACCTCAAGGGCTGGCTAAAGCACAGAGTGCCAGGCCACTCTGGTGATAGAGTTTCTGATTCAGTAGGTCTGGGGTGAGCCTCAAGAACTTACTTTCTCACAATTTCCCAGTTAATATTGATGCTATTGGCCTAGGACTATACTTTGAGAACCAGTGCTCTAGAAAACCTGGACTATTTTTCAAGACCAATTCCAGGAAGCCCTTTCTTATGTTAGGTGCCTCCTTTGGGCCCCTGCATTCTTCTCTTCTTCCCTCTATCCAAGTATATAAAAGATGACACAGAAATTATCTGCCAATCTGGCTATATCCCTTCTCAATTTTAAACTTCTTGAGGACTCCAACTCAGCTATGTCTTATTCATCTCCACAGCCCTAAGGCCTCACAAAGTGCCTAATGCACAGTTAAGGTTAATGTGTTCTGAAATGAATGAAAATCCTCATGTAAGCACAGGGCAAATGGAACCAAATTTTAGGGAAATGCGCAACCATAATGAGGGATAATATTATCATCATGGGCATGACTTTTACCTTGAGTACTGCCTCAATCTCCTTCCTGGTTTACAGGTCTCCGCCCTGAATACCTCCCTTCCATCCCCAATACTGTCTATGTCACTTCCTTGCTTAAAAGTCATCCAGATCCCATAGGGCCATCAAAATAAAGGACGAATTCCTCATCCTGGCTTTCAGAGTCCCCAGGTCTGGGCTCCAACATAGTCTTTCAGCCTTATCCCCTTATATACTATGTTCTCAACAGTGTCAAACTACTTAATGCTCCTATGCCAATTATTTCTACCAGGAATCCCTTTTATCCTTTTACCCTTTTCCTCCTCAAAAACTTCTATTCAAGCTGCAAGATCCAGATCAAATATCACCATCTCCATAAAGCCTTCCATGATTAACCACAGGCTTAATGATTTCGTATCATAGCATATTGTGCTTCTCTTAGTTATAACACTTAAACAAGTAAACGACCCCCTCTACTACTCAGGAAACTATCTCTACCATACTGTGTGTTAATTAAAAAAAGATACAGTATGTAGTTTGCAACTATTTCTCTGTCCCCTATCACAGCACCTGGCATATAAGAAATGTTCAATGGGTGTCTTATCATTCTGGCTTCCACCCTGAGGAATGTAGAAGCAAACTTGGGTTGTATGGACTATAGCCTCCTTCAAGATTCTCTTATAATTTCTACCTCAAAAAGACCATTTGACCTGTAAGTAAAACTAGGGTGGTCTTCTTACATCCTGAAAAAAAAAAAAAAACCTGGCCTCTGCTTCTCTAATCCCAATAAGAAACCCATCTCCTTTTCACTGGGACCAAAATGTGTTTATATAATCAAATATTTTTTATTGCTTTGTAAATGAATATTTTATTCATTTGGAGCTCTGGTGATGCAGTGCTTAAGGCATTTGGCTTCTAACAAAAAAGGTCAGTGGTTCGAATTCACCTATCACTCTGTGGAAGAAAGATGAGACAGTCTGCTTCTGTAAAGATTTACAGCCTTGGAAACCCAATGGAGATCGCTATGTGAATTGACTCAATGGCAGTGAGTTGGGGTTTATTTTATTTTATTTTTAGGGGCAAATATGGTGGCTTTGCTGTTCTCCCACAGACTGGGTGAAAAGCAGGAAATTCAAGAACTTTTTGCAGACTTCATGCATAAATGCAAAACATTCTATCAGGAATACAGAGAGATAGACAAGCAGAAAAACAGAGAAGGAGACAGACACAGCAACACAGAAATGTAGGGAAAGACAGAAGAAGCAGAGAAAGGAGCAAAAGACAGGTGGAAAAGTAAAAGCAGTTGAGAGAAGAGAGACCAAATTCAGTGAGAAGGAAAGGCATAAAAATAGAGACAGTGGTGGAAAGATGCAAAAAAGAAAGAGAAGGAAAAGAAAGATTGATCAAATAAAAGTAAAAATATGCACACATACTTAATGTGAATGAGAGATACAGTGAGAAACAAAGGGGAACAAAACAGAGAAATCCACTAAAGAGAGGGAGAGACTGTATTTCCGAGTTGCTGTACCTTGTAGACAGCATCCACAATCCAAACCCACTGACATCGAGTAGATTCTGACTCATAGTGACCCAATAGGACAGGGTAGAACTAAGAACTACCCCATAGGGTTTCCAAGGTTGTAAATCTTTATGGAAGTAGACTGCTTCATCTTTCTGCCATAGAGCAACTGGTAGGTTCAAACTGACAACCTTTTGGTTAGCAGCCAAATGCTTTAACCACTGTGCCAGCAACAATAGTTGCCAATACATGTTTTGAATGGATATGGAATGAAGATGGGTAGGAAGAGACATACAGATGGACAGAGAGAGAATGAGATAGGACTCCAACCTCATGCCTGCTATCTTCTTACCACATATTCTATAAGTAATGGAAAAATCACAAGTCAGCCAAGAGCACTGTGAGGGTGAGATCTCCAGTTTCTTCAGTGGCCTCCAAAGCTTCAGGGCTAATCAGAAACTTAGTGTCTTCTAGCCCACTAGGGCCAACCCAATTCTGGGAAGAGGCTGAACAGATCTTAAAAATCTTCTCTAAAATCAACACAATAATAAGTTATTTAGTCCACCCTCAAATGACTCCATGGGGCAGAAAGAAGCACACTGAGTGGAAATCTGTACACCTGACTTCTGCTCTGAGCTTTGTCACTAATTTATGCATTAACTTGGACAGGTCACTGTCCTTCATTAGGCTCAGTCTTCTCAATTTCCAATGAGGATGGGGTGAGATCACTTTTTCTTCTTTTTTAAAACACAAAAGTTCCCTCCCCCCACTAACAAAATCATGCACAGAAGTCCACTATATAAAACAGATTAAAATTTTTAAATAGAATTTCTCTGGCTCAAGTTAGATAAGATTTCAGAGCTGTACCCACTCAGCCAGCTCTATGCACTAAGCATCACTGAACATCAAGGCACCAGGGAACACAGTCAGAAACCATCTAATCCAGGAGTTTTCAAAGGAACTCAATTATTCTCTATATTTCTATTCAATTCTGTCCTGCAGAAGCAAGATGTCTAGTTCTCAAGGGGTCTTACTGGTTGGTTCACTTGCCCTGTACTACCCTCAATCCTAGGTGAGAGGTGTTTCTGTCATAGGCTTGGAGATTAGAAGAGCTTGCATAACACAAACACAGAAAAAAAATAAATTCAAGAACATATGATCATTCCTGTCATTGAGGACTGGGACTCAGCACTGGTAGAGGCTCCCTGTTCTTAATACTGACTAACTCTGACCAGTCTCCATAGAAAGTCTTTCTTCCTCTCTTTCTGCGTATCCTTGAATCAAATGATAAATGGGTCCAAGTGCTATAAGAGTTTGTGCTGCCAATATCGAAGATGAACCTGCTTCTGAAGATAGAGAGGGTTGAGGGGCAAGTGCTTGGATAAGGAAAAAGCCAAATTATTCACCAAGATAGCATGGATGCTAAATTCTAGCATAGAAAAGTACTGCTTTCCACCAATGCTGAGGGTCCATTTTCTTACTTCCTTTTTCAGATCCTGATTCATCATTCCAGAGCCAGAAACCAAACTTGCTGCCATCAAGTCTATTCCGACTCATAGTGACCCCTCCTTGAGTTTCCAAGGCAGTATCTCTATAGAAGTAGTTTGCTCAATCTTTCTTCCGAGGAGTGGCTGGTGGGTTTGAACTGCCAGCCTTAGGCACTCACAAATGAGCACAAAAATATTCATAGTAACTAAGAGATACTTTGTGATATTAACTAATTCAATTGTTTATTAGTCTGTGAATTTGTATAAATATTAAGGTCTAGATGAAACGTGGATGAAGTGATAACAGTTCTATGAAAGGGCAACTAGAAGTCATTGAATTTATAATAGTTTTATTTTCATAAAAATATTTAAGTAGATTTTATTAAAAATTTTAAAAAATAAATACAATTTTAGCTTCAATTTTATATATTTTTAATTTTGATATACATTTAGTATTATTTGCATATTGACTTTTGAATTGGATATCTTAGAAAAATAACTTTTTAAAAGAAACATGAAGGACAATTTTTATTTTTGCATTTATTGATTTAAAATATTCAAATTATATATACCTTGAGTCCAGTTACATTTTTAAGTAGATTTTATTAAAAATTTTAAAAAATAAATACAATTTTAGCTTCAATTTTATATATTTTTAATTTTGATATACATTTAGTATTATTTGCATATTGACTTTTGAATTGGATATCTTAGAAAAATAACTTTTTAAAAAAAAACATGAAGGACAATTTTTATTTTTGCATTTATTGATTTAAAATATTCAAATTATATATACCTTGAGTCCAGTTACATTTTTAATCCTTCAGCATTAAAAATTAGCACAAGATGAGAGATTATGAGAAAATTTCAACATATTTTTTAGTTATTCAACAACTAGAAAAGTAGAGAAATTAATGAGTGTAAGAATGATATCACAGCTCTTATAAAAAGTCAAGGTTTTGACTTCATTGAAGAACTTAAAAAAAATCATCTTCTGTTTTAGGCATTTATTTAAAAGATTGTTGAGGGTATGCCTGCGATGAAGATGCTAACATGGTGGGTAAGGAAAGCCAAAACCCACAAGTATTCATTACACTTTGCATGGCACACAATTCAGTTTGTTACTAGAAGACTCAGGCTCAGCTTTGCTGATAACCATGTCATTCTTTGGAACATTGCAAAGACTATAGTCAATAATTTCAACATCTCTCTTAATGAAACACATACCATATTCGACCTACAACCCTTTCATAAATAAGATAAGAATGCCAACTAAATGCATTAAAGTAATTAGATTTAATTCATTTTTATTTTCAGTCAATCTATCCAGCTATAAATTACATGCCCTAAAATGAATGTTTTAAGTGTACAAATGAGTTTTGACAAATGTGCACATTAGGGTAACCACCCCCACAATCAAGATATAGAATATTCCTATCATCCCAGAAAGTTTCCTCATGTTCCTTTGCTGTCAATTGTGCCACCCACTCCCCACCCCTGACTCCAGGCAGCCACTGATCTGTTTTATGTCACTGTAGACTAGTTATGCCTGTTCTAGAATTCCATATAAGTGGAATCATATAGTATGTACTCATAATGCTGTCTAGCTTCTTTCAATCAACCTTAAGTTTTCTGAGATTTAGCCGTGTTGCTGCATGGAGTAGATGGTTTCTTGTTATTGCTGAATACCATTGCATGGGTATGTCACAATTTGATTATCCACTCACCCACTGATGAACATTTGGGTTATTTCTAGTTTGGAGCTATTAGGAATAAAACATGATGAACATTTATTCACGTGGATATATGTTTGCATTCTTCTTGGACAAATGACTAGGAGTTATGGAATAGTTAAAAGATTTGCATGGTCAGTACTGGAGTCCCTGGGTGGTGCAAACAGCACACTTGGCCACTGAATGAAAAGTTGGAGGTTTAAGGCCAGCCAGGGGTCCTCAGAAGAAAGGTTTGGCAATTTATAGTCAGTTCCCAGATTACAAACAAGTTCTGCTCCTAATCCTATCTTCAAGTTGGATTTCTACATTCAGACAGAATAGTTAGGTGCAGTTCATATCTCACATCAGTTAGTCAACTGTTTGTCTTAGTGTACAGCATATAGTGTACAGAAGTACAAAAGTCTATGAGTACAGAGACTCAATAGGACACACGATGAAAAATGGCATTGCTGTTGAGATTTAACAACGAATGTCTCTTTCATTTTTAATATTCTGCCAACTGAAATCTTAGCCTCTTCAAAGGACTGAGGGCCTGTTCATATTGCCTCACTTAACAATTGTTTTTTGTTTTTTTTTTAAGGAATAAACATTTCTGCTTGCTCAGTGTCTACTTAACAAAAAAAAAAAAAAAGATTTAATAAATATATAAGTCATTTAATCATAGTCCATGCAAGGCTCCAAGCTGATTGCTCAAGAAATATTTGTTGAAGATCAACATACATATATAGAAAGCTATGCATAAAAAAATTAAAGAAGCACTTCAAGACACATTAAAATATCTTTAACATAATAATACAGTAATAATAATAATAATGTTTTCATGTGTGTCACAAAATAGCACCCATTTACTATTATGAACCTTAGTTGTTGTTGTTGTTATGTGCCGTCAAGCTGGACCTGACTCATAGCGACCCCTCCTTGGGTTTCCAAGGCAGTATCACTACGGAAGTAGATTGCCCATCTTTCTTCTGAGGAGTGGCTGGTGGATTTGAACCATCAGCCTTCTTGTTAGCAATCAAATGCCTTAGGCACTATGCTACCAGTACCTCAAATTTTTAATATAATAGGCTTTGTAGGGGTTGGTTCATCATCACAACTATAGCTAGTATGTAAGTTGAACATTTGTAACCTGAGGACTACCTGTACTTCAGAAACATCAGCCAATGAAAACTCTATGGAGCAGTGTTCTACTCTAATGTCATAGAGTCACCATAATTTGGAGTCCACTGGACAGCAACTGATTTTACAGGTAAGCAAATACCTTACCAATAAAGAGGTTCAAGTCACTAGAAAACTAACTTGAATCTTGTACAGATGGCAAGTATACATCTTCCTTCTCTCCAGTCATATTGGGTTATCAATTTGCTTAAAGCCTCTGTTGCATCTATAATGCAAAGAAAAGTCTCACCCTGACTACCATTTTCATAATACTATGTACTTAGAATAATGTCCAGCTTTTCACTGAGGAGCTTAGGCAGAGCTTTGTTTGTTCTTAATAGTCTCCAGCATTAGGAGAGCTTCTTAGTGTTTATGAAGCATTTTCTCACTCATCCTCTTCTTTGTGCCCCTATCAACTTTATATTACAGACAAGGAAAATGAAACTTAGGGAGGTCCTGGGACTTGCCCAAGATCACAAATTAGTAAGAAGTGGAGCTAGGATTCTAACCATTTGCCCTTCGAAAACCACCCATGATTAAAAAGAAGCAGATCGACTTAATTAAAACATGCTGAATCAAACAGAAGAGTTCCAATGGCAACATCTTAAGAAGGAACCAGAATAATGAGTGTTATAAAGCAGGAATATTGCAAAAGGGAAGAAAAAGAAACACAGAAAGAGCTTGGAATGTGAAGATTTCCACACTGAGATTTGAACCTAACCTCTGGTATGAGTTATACAAAGTCACACTGCTTGGACAAGTGTGGTTTTCATTTGTTTTGTTCCTTTCTGCTTTACTAAAGTGTAAAGTTCATCAGAACAGAAACCACATCATTCTTATTCATCACTTTTCTCAACCCCCAGTGCAGTGCCTGACAGTTAGCAGGTGTTCACAAATATCTCTTGAATGAGTATCTGAATCAAAGCAAACTTCATTTGCAATTTGGAGATAACAAGACTATTTTAAAGGGTAGTTGTTACTTGTCATCAAGTCAATCCCTGACTCACACACACACAAGTGAACAAAATACTGCCCAGTCATGCACCAACTCAATGATTGGTTGTAGATTGAGCCATTGTGATCCATACAGTTCTCATTAGCTGATTTTCTGAAGTAGACCACTAGGTCTTTCTTCCTTTCTTAATCCAGAAGCTCTCCTGAAACGTGTTCAGCCTCAAAGCAACACACAAGCTTCCACCAAGAGAGGGGTGGCAGCTGTGCATGAGGTGCATTGGCTGGGAATTGAATCTGGCTCTTCTGCTTGGAAGGAGAAAATTCTGCCAAGGAACTAATTTAAAGGATAAACCATAAAAACCAAACTCACTGCCATCGAGTTGATTCAAATTCATAGCAACCCTCATTGGGTTTCCGAGGCAGAAAATCTTTACAGAAGTAGATTGCCCAATCTTCCTTCCACAGAGTGGCTGTTGGGTTTGAACCACCAACCTTCTGGTTAGCAGTCAAATAAATGCCTTAGGCACTATACCACCAGAGCTCCTTATTTAAAGAATAACCAAAAACCAAACTCACTGCCATTGAGTAGGTTCAAACTCATAGCAACCCCTCCTTGGGTTTCTGAGGCAGTATCCCCACTGAAGTAGATTGCCCAGTCTTCCGTCTAAAGAATTGCTACTGCCTTGGAAACCCAAGGAGGGGTTGCTATGAGTCGGGTCTGACTCGACGGCATATAACAACAACAACAACAGTAAACTTTAAATGTTAACTTCATCAGTAAAAGATAGCTTCCCTACCTACCTTTCTCATGTTGCCACCACACAGGTTCACTTCTGGAATGCACATTCACTAGAAAGCAGGCTATAATATAGACAAGAAATGGATGTTTGGGTGGCACTATTGTTTCTGAGTACAGAGACTCAATATGACACACGATGAAAATTAGCATTGCTATTGAAACTTAACAACCAATATCTCTTTCATTTTTAATGTTCTGCCAACTGAAATCTTAGCCTCTTCGAAGGAATGAGGGCCCATTCATATTGCCTCACTTAACAGTAGCAGATTTTTTTTTTTTTAAAAAAAAGGAATAAACATTTCTGCTTGCTGAGTATCTACTTAAGAAAAGAAAAACAAGACTTAATAAATATACAGCCATTTAATCAACATAGTCCATGCAAGGCTGTAAGCTGATTGCACAAAAAAATATTTGTTGAAGATGAACATACCCAGTTCCATCACTCATAGACACATGATCTTAGAAAATATTTTCTTCAAGCCTCAATTTCCTCATCTCTAAATGAATTGTGCAAAGACCTGGAGTTAGAAATCCAAAAAGGAAGAACACGCTCAGCATTTCTCAAGCTGAAAGAACTGAAGAAAAAATTTAAGCCTCGAGTTGCAATATTGAAAGATTCTATGGGCAATATATTGAATGATGTAGGAAACATCAAAAGAAGATGGGAGGAATACACAGAGTCACTGTACCAACAAGAATTGGTTGATGTTCATCCTTTTCAGGAGGTGACATATGATCAAGAACCAATGGTATTGAAGGAAGAAGTCAAAGCTGCAAAGGAATTGGTGAAAAATAAGGCTCCAGGAATTGATGGAATATCCATTGAGATGTTTCAACAAATGGGTGCTGCGCTGGAGGCACTCACTCAGTTATGCCAAGAGATTTGGAAGACTGCTACCTGGCCAATTGACTAGAAGAGATCCATATTTGTACCCATTCCAAAGAAAGGTGATCTCACAAAATGTGAAAATTATCAAACAATATCATTGATATCACACACAAATAAAATCTTACTGAAGATAATTTTTTAAAAAAATGGTTGCAACAGTATATTGACAGAGAACTTCCAGAAATGCAACCTAGATTCAGAATAGGATGTGAAATGAGAGATATCATTACCAATGTCAGATGGATCTTGGCTAAAAGCAAAGAATACCAGAAAGATGTTTACTTGTGTTTTATTGACTATGCAAAAGCATTTGATTGTGTGGATCATAATAAATTATGGATAACATTGAGAAGAATGGGAATTCCAGAACACTTGATTGCACTCATAAGGAACCTGTACATAGACCAGGAAGCTGCTGTTCGAAGAGAACAAGGGGCTATTGCATGGTTTAAAATCAAGAAGGGAGTATGTCAGCGTTGTATCCTTTCCCCATACATATTCAATCTGTATGCTGAACAAATAATTCAAGAAGCTGGACTATATGAAGAAAAACAGGACATCAGTGTTGGAGGAAGAATCATTAACAACCTGCAATATGCAGACAACACAACTTTGCTTGCTGAAAGTGAGGATGATTTGAAGCTCTTACTAATAAAGATTGAAGACTGCAATCTTCAGTATGGATTATGCTTCAATATAAAGGAAACAAAAATCCTCACAACTGGACCAATAAGCAGTATCACAATAAATGGAGAAAAAATTGAGGTTGTCAAAAACTTCATATTACTTGGTTCCACAGTCAACACCAATGGAAGCACCAGTCAAGACATCAGACTCTGTACTTCATTGGGCAAATCTGCTGCAAAAGATCTCTTTCAAGTGTTGAAGCACAAAGATGTCTCCTTGAAGACTAAGGTGCACCTAACCCAAGCCATGATATTTTCAATCACCTCATATGCATGTAAGAGCTGGACAATGAATAAGGAAGACCAAAAATGAGTCGATGCTTTTGAGTTGTGGTGTTGGTGAAGAATACTGAGAGTACTATGGACTTCCAGAATAACTAACAAATCTGTCCTGGAAGAAGTGCAGCTGGAATGTTCCTTGGAAGCAAGAATGGCCAGATTTAGTCTCACCTACTTTGGTCATGTTGTCAGAGGGACCATTCCCTGAAGAAGAATGTCATGCTTGGTAAAGTGGAGGGTGAGCAAAAAAGGGGAAATCCCTCAAAGGGATGGATTGACACAGTGGCTGCAATGATGGGCTAGAGTATATCAGGGATCATGAGGCTAGCAGAGGACAGGCCAGTGTTTCAATTTGTTGTACATAAGGTCACTATGAGTTGGAGATGACTCAATGGCACCTAATAACAACAACAACAAATGAAATGTGTACACAATGGCCAGAAAAGTATCTGGATTGTAGAAAGTACCAAAATAATGTGATACTAAGGTTGGGCAATCTATTTCTGTAATGATACTGCCTCAGAAACCCAAGGAGGGGTCGCTATGAGTTGAGTCCAACTGGACAGCACATAACAACAACAACAACAAGAAACTGTGATAGCGTAGTGCCTAAGGCGTTTGACTCCTAACCAGAAGCCTGGCAGTTCAAACCCACCAGCCACTCCTCAGAAGGAAGGTTGGGCAATCTACTTCCACAGTGATACCACCTGGGAAACCCAAGGAGGGGTCACTATGAATCAGATCCGACTCAACAGCAGTAAGATTGGTGTGTATTTTTTAAGAAACTGTAGAGTTTTATATCCATTGATTTGGCATCTACCACGTATCAGACACTGTTCTAGACCCTGGAGATGCAGAGATCAATAAGACCTTTCCCTTAAGGAAGTTACTATCTCAGGAGGGAAACAAATGCAACAGCTGTTATCAGTGATATCAGAATACAAAGGAGGTGGACCCACTGCAGTTGCAAGAGACAAGAAAGTCTCCTGGAGAAAGTAATGCCTTGGAAGAGCCTAAAAGAATGAAAAAGATTTAGCCAAGTTCAGGAAATTAGAAATGGCATTCCAGGCAGAGATAAGAACACAGTCAAAGGCTTGGAGATACTGAATACCAGAGTGTATGTAAGAACCAGAGAAAAAAGGTAAGCTCTGTGACTCCTTGTTGTTGTTGTGTGCCTTCAAGTCATTTCTGACTCATAGTGATTCCTCCTTGGGTTTCTGAGGCTGTGTGTTTATGGAAGTGGATTGCCCAATCTTCCTTCCAAGGAGTGGCTGGTAGGTTTGAATTGCCAAACTTCTGGTTAGCAGTCAAGTGCCTTAGGCAGTACACCACCAGAGCTCCTAGTTCTGTGACTAGGAACTTCAAAGTCAAATCTGCAGCACAAGCACACACATTATTTTGTTGTTGTTATTGTTGTTTTGTTTGCACATGCACGAGGCACTACAACTTATGTTTCATTTACCAACATTATTGCTGGCTTCCTCTTTTTTTTCTACCCTTATGTATCAGTCACAATCCTAATAGGAAACAGATGGTACACTCAAGTTTGGGTAATTTAAGAAGAGTTTGTTTACACCAGGACTATTTACAAATGTATGGGCTGGGGGTAGGGAAACAACCGATACTGCAGTGTCTAGGGGCAGCAACAGTTCCAGGGTAAGGAAAGAGAGACTTGTTGGAAGGTCACCTTTGAAAGGATTAGTGTCCTCCATGTTGTTGTTATTATGTGCCATCGAGTTAGACCCGACTCATGCAACCCCTCCTTGGGTTTCCGAGGCAGTATCACTACGGAAGTAGATCGACCAACCTTCCTTCTGAGAAGTGGCTGGTGGGTTTGAACCGCCAGCCTCCTGGTTAGCAGTCAAGTGCCTTAGGCCCTACACTACCAGAGCTCCATGGCAGGACACAATCTGCCCAAAGTGACTTCACAGAGAGGCAGCTTGGGAATAAAAACCCCACCCTTACTTCTCTCCATCTCTCTGCTCTCCTGCTGGTGCTCCTTATGGCCAAACACAACAGGGATCCAGAGGGCACACTCATCAGCATCCCAGGTCAGAGAAGGGCCAAGAAGGTGAAAAGCAGGTTTGATGTATCAGTATTAGGGATTGAATTGTGTACCCCAAAACGATATTGAAGTCTTAACCCCTGACCTGTGAATGTGGCCTAGTTTAGAAACAAAGTTTTCTTTTGCCATGTTAATGATGTTATACTGGAGCAAAGTGGGTCCCAACCCTAATCCCTTCTTAGTGGCATCTTATAAAGGAGAGTATAGACATTGAAAGACAGACACAGAGGGAAACTCCATGTGATGACTGAGGCAGATCTGTCTATAAGTAGTACAAGAACACCAAGGATTACTGGCAGTCACCAGAAAGTAGGAGACAGGGCCATGAAAAAAATCTACACGGCCAAGACCCTGGTTTGGACTTTTAGCTTCTAGAATGATGAGAAAATTAATTTCTATTCTTTAACACCAACCACTTTATGATATTTGGTTCTGGCCACCCCAGGAAGCTAAGACACCTGGCAAATCTTATTTTCCCTTCATTTTTATGTTCTCTGGAGATCTGGTGGCACTGTGGTTAAAGCATTGGGCTTCTAAGCAAAAGGTTGAAAGTTCAAACCCATCAGCCATTCCATGGGAGAAACATGAAACAGTCTGGTTCCATAAAGATTTACAGCCAGAGTTCTGCTCTGTCCTATAGGGTAGCTATGAGTCAGAATCAACTTTTGGGTTTTGGTTTTTTTATTTTTCATACTTTTACTCTTTGTTTTCGGTTAAGCCATCTCAAATCCTTCCTTTTTAGACTAAAAAGGAGAATAACCACAAAAAATAAATAAATAAGGCAGAGGCAGAATTTCCCATCCATTTCACCAAAGTGCTCTCTGTCCTCAGGATTTTGTAAACTGCGTTTGACAATCCCTCAAGTCACCATGCACTGTCATAGAAGGCCGATCCCTGGTGGAATCAGAACCTTTGGTGCACATTCCTCGGACTGCTCAGCAAGATATATAAACTCCCAGCAGGGTCCCTATCTCCAGGGCTTTCTGAGGACATATTTGCAGCAAGAGTCATCCTGGCACAAAGCGCTTCTGACAGATGTTGCAGACTAACACGCGAGAGAGCAGCCCAGATGGAGCACTAGAGGGGTGGAGTGAGCCCTGGGAGGGTACACAGGCTCTTCCTCTCACATGGAGAACATATCACATAATTCAGTACACATGCTGAGAAGATCAGCTTTCCTCCCAGGGTCCCAGCTTGCTTCAGGAATATTTAGATGCAGGCGCAGCATGTCAGAGCTAGAGGGGACTCTAGAGACTAACTAGTCCAAGCCCTTTGTAATACAGATGCATAAACTAAAGGCCGAGAGGATAGGGTAATAGTATATTATAGCCAGGGGTTATTGAGTGCCTACGCTCTCTCAGGTAGTGTTGTTGTTGTTGTTGTTGTTATGTGCTGTCGAGTCAGACCTGACTCATAGCAACCCCTCCTTGGGTTTCCAAGGCAATATCACTACGGAATGCCCCATCTTCCTTCCGATCAGGTAGTGTACTGTGGGCTATATTCATTCTGCTACTCCTCAAGTATCTACTGGGTACCTGCTACGTGCGGGACACTGTGCTAAGAAATGGAGATACATCAGGGGACAAGGCTGGCAATACTCTGCCTTCATTGAGCCAACAGAATAATAGGCTTTATGCATACTATAGCTAATCCTTGCCACAACCCTGCAAAATGTGGTCAGTTTTTGGAGATAAAGTGACATAGCCCCTCCCCAAGCACTGCTTTCTTTTAAGAACCCGGAAATAAGGCTTCCCTCTACAAGTGAAACATAAACACATCATGGACATCACAGAAATGTGGACAGTCAGCTAAATGAGGTAGAAAAGTTCCCAGATACTGGGTTGTAGCCTACTTGAAGATGCTAGTATTTCAAAAGGAAAAGAATGTGTCTATCTGAAGGGACTTGGGTCAGTCACAGAGGGAGAGACAATGGATAACAGAGGCTTTGTTCAGGAAAAGATCTGCATATAGTGCCACAACTCTTGTGAGTCGTTGTCCCCCACCCACACCCCCCTTCTGGCCATTTTCATTGAGTGAAATGGAGGGGAAAACCTGTTTTCCTCAGCCTCTGGGAAAATTGAATTTTCTTTTCAAATAGGTCCCTTGACAGCTAATTGACTCTAACTATCAAGCAAGCTTGGACTTAGTATTGGGCAGGCCCTAGGCTGTTTGTTACCCAAGTTGCCTTATTGTACAGCTTACATTGGAAAGACCATCCCAGGGCTGTTCAGGTTAGAAGCACCTTCACCAATGGACTTCAAGTGGGGAAGATCAGGGGCCTTGACACCAAACAAACTTAGTTCAAATCCTGGCTCTACCAATTACCGTTGTACCTAGTTCATGCCCTGGCTCCACCAGTAACTTTGAGTAAGCCACTTTTCTTATCTATAAAATGGAAATGATTTTCATAATCACTTTTATTCTATAAAACCAAAAAAATAACAAGCTCACTGCTATGGAATCAGATCTGACTCATAGCGACCCCTTCTTGGGTTTCCGAGGCAGTATCACTATAGAAGTAGATTGACCAACCTTTCTTCCGAGGAGTAGCTGCTGGGTTTGAACCTCTAGCCTTCTGGTTGGCAGTCAAATGCCTTAGGCACTAAGACACTAAATTATCTTGAAGTTATAAATTATTTTATTAGCAAACAATATTTTGAAACAGAAAACAAAAAACTAAACCTACTGCTGTCGAGTCAGATCCAACTCATAGTGACCCATCCTTGGGTTTCCAAGATGATATCACTACGGCAGTAGATTGCCCAATCTTCCTTCCAAGGAGTGGCTGGTGGGTTTGAACCGGCAGCCTTCTGGTTAGCAGTCAAATGCCTTAGGCACTATGCCACCAGAGTTCCTTTATGCTATAAAGTAGACAGGCATTGAGATTATAAATAAAAATGTTTAACCCAATGCTTTACATATAAAAAGTTACTGCCATCCTGTTGATTCCAACTCATAGTGACTCTGTCGGACAGAGCAGAACTGCCTCATGTGGTCTCCATGGCTGTAAATCTTTATGGAAACATACTGTCACATCTTTCTCCCATGAAGTAGCTGCTGTGTTTGAACCATCAACCTTTTGGTTAGCAGGCAAGCACTTTAACCACTGCACTATTTGGGCTCCCACTTTATGTTGTTATTGTTGTTATGTGCCGTCGAGTAGGCCTCAACTCATAGAGACCCCTCCTTGAGTTTCCGAGGCAGTATCACTACAGTAGTAGGATTGCCCAACCTTCCTTCCAAGGAGTGGCTGGTGGCTTTGAACCACCAGCCTTCTGGTTAGCAGTCAAGTGCCTTAGGCACTATGCCACCAGAGCTCCTACTTTCTGTATAGTAAGCAGTTAATCATTATTAGCAATATCATTATGTTGTTGTTGTTGTTGTTGTTGTTATTATGTGCCGTCGAGTCAGCCCTGACTCATAGCGACCCCTCCTTGGGTTTCCGAGGCAGTATCACTACGGAAGTAGGATTGCCCAACCTTCCTTCCGAGGAGTGGCTGGTGGGTTTGAACCGCCAGCCTTCTGGTTAGCAGTCAAGTGCCTTAGCCACTATGCTACCAGAGCTCCCATATATAGCAAATAATTAATAAATGTTATTAACAATATTATTACATAGAGTAAGTATTCAATTGTTATTGATATTAATAAGCAGCCATTTTTGCTAAATGTGTATTTTTTAAAATCAACTTTTTATTAAGTCTCTTTCCTAATTCTAATGAAGAATATACATCTCTCATTTAAAAAAAGGAGACAATACAGACATGAATTAAAAAAAAAATTAAAATACTCATAATGCCACAATCCAGAGACATCTACTGTAAACACGTTGGTATGTTTCTTTCCAGTATCTTTTTATGTTTGTGTGTGTGTGTAGAGATAGAGAGAGAGGTCATTTTTGCATAAATGAGGTCATATTTTTATATATGACAATTTTCCAGTGAAAATGGTTCTATAATATTATATCTGCATATGTACTTTAATTTACATGACCCTTCTCCTATTGTTAGATTTTTCAGGCCCTTCCCAATAGTTTTATAAGTCATGCTGCAATGAGTTTCTTTGTATAGAAATCTTTTCCATACATCTCATAATTTCCTTAGGTGAAAATTCTCATGGTGGAATTTTTAGATCAAAGAATATAAACTACTTAAAGTCCATAATACATTGTGTCAAATTAATTTTCAATGAAGTTGTACTAAATTACCTTCCCTTCAGCAGAATGTAAATAGTCATTTTTCACATCTTTCACTTTATAGGTGAAAATATCTTGTTTCTATTTGTATTGCTTTGAGCTTGATAGCTAGTGCTGGTTCTTAGGAATTGCTTGTTCATACCTTTGGCCCAGCTCTCTGCTGGTTTCAGTGATTTTCTTATCAACATGCACAAGCTTTTTATATAATAAAGATTTTTTAAATGTTGCCATATCTATGGCAAAAACATTTCACAGTTTATTGTTTGCCTTTAACTTGTAATCATATTCTGACATAAAAGTTTTAAATTTTACTTAGTTTGAGAACTTAATATAAATTATAGTTAACTACTCTTACATTTTTAGCCAACTCAAACTTTAAGCTCTTAAACCTCCCAAAATTTATGAAAACTCACAAGAGCAAGCTCAGTTACTTAAACTAATAGCATAATGCATAAAATATTTTGTTTATGGATACTTTGCTGAAACTGGGTCAATGGATACAGACAGATTTGTTATGTTATTCTTCTTTTTGTGCATGTTTTAAAATTTCCCATAATTAAAAATCTAACACTTTCTCCTATAGTCTTGACGCCTTAATTGAGTACATAAGCCTTATATGATTTGGCTTTTTTTTCTGCCATTCAAACTGTATGGACAAATATTCCTAATTTGTGACTTTGGACAAATTTTGAAATCTCTGTAAACTTCAGTTACCTCCTCTGCTAACAAGCAAAAAAAAAAAAAAAAAAGTGAAAATACACAAATCTTGTAGTATTTTTGAAAGAAGGAAATGAGATAATGCATGGTTAGCATATAACATAGTGCCCATAGTAAGCACTCAATAAAGGTTTTCTTTTATTATTATTGGTATTACTCTAATTTCTGTATCATTTGGTTTTTCTTGCTTCAATAATGAGAAGCTGATCTTTATTGTGTCTACCATTTCCCTCACAATTCTATCTTAACATTCCACAGCTTATGGACTACACTGTAAATTTTACCACCACCAAGTAAATAGCAGGAGAAACAAGAAATGAGAAAGAGAGATTTGTTAAAATAAAACACTGAGTGATGAAACAGAAAAGATGTTTATTTCAAAGATCTCAGGAGGTCTAGTGGATGAGCTCAAGGCAAAGCCTAGGGTCAATGTCCAAAATCCTGGCCTGAGGAGAGACCTGCTATTGCTGCTGTAGTGCCACTGAGCAGGAGTAGAAACAGTCACTGCCATCCCCTAACAACACCACTCTGCATGGAGCTGGATGCTCTGCCCCAACACTTGCCAGACAAATGGATTCCAGGCAGGTCCTGTTTCCTCAAGTTGCACCTATGGGTGAGTCTGACTAGTGAAACACTGAGGACGCAGACTCATAAGGCCGAATATTCTCTAACTGGGAGTCAAAAATTGCTGTTCATTTTTGTCATGAAAATGTGACAAATGTCTTGTGACAAAAGTCCCCTCCTTGCTTGTTCAACTTTCTCACAGACCTCCCTCTTTCATATTTAAACTTGACAACAACAACAAAACAATTATTACAACAACAAAAATCTCCTGCCTAATGCAACAAGGCTCTCCATACATGACAGTGTGCTTGTTCCTTGCACAAAAGAAGGACAATGCAAAGTTTTGCCAATTATTGCACTTGGCATAAAGTTCAGGACCTCAGGGTGACATTCATTCCTTTCTAGTTCCATCCTCACTTAATATTCTATAGCACAAGGATTAAATTGCAAAGTTCATCACCACTGTATACAAGTAAGGAGCTCTGATAGCATAGTGCCTAAGGCACTTGACTGCTAACCAGAAGGCTGGCGGTTCAAACCCACCAGCCACTCCTCGGAAGGAAGGTTGGGCAATCTACTTTCGTAGTGATACTGCCTCAGCAACCCAAGGAAGGTCTCTATGAGTTGGGTCTGACTCGACGGCACATAACAACAACAACAACATACAAGTATATAGTAGGGGAACAAGGGAGACAAAAAAAAAAAATTGTTAGACTGTAACACAGTAAACAAGAAGATATGAGCTGATAAGTTCTGCAAGAGTTCCTGAAAGATCATTAGAAAAAAATGGAAAAATCATTAGAAAAAGTGGTAGAGAAAGACTTAACTGATATATTGACTCTGCTCTCAACCAGCACCTCAGCTGATCAGAATCTTGACTTGGTGGAGTGACCCCAACCAAACCTTAATTGTGAAGAATGTGCTAGGGGAAAAAGACCCAGATTCAACATGTGCCATAGATACCCTTAATAATTTAAGCTTCATCAGAACAAAGACAACCATCCAGAATAAGGGAAATCATAAGCATGTGCACAGTACAGAGGCTGAATGGAATCCTCTGATTCATGGCCATGGGGCTAATTAGAAATGATAGAAAACAAAGAAAATTACCACAAAATCATGTTTAGTGTCAGGTCAATCCATCACTGTCACTGGTGGGTCTACAGAATTGGAAAAAGACCATGATTGAGATATATACACAATTGCAGGTGAGAAAGAGTCACAGGATTGGTTTGGGAGCTTATGACTCATGACCATGCAACCCTGAGTCATAGCCATAAGGTAGCTACAAGACAATACCAGAACCCAACCCTTAACTTAAATTAGATTAATTTAATTAGATAGCACGCAGCTATTTTCAGTAAATTATTAAGAACATACCAGGCAAGCTCCCTAGTCCTTTGTGTGAGCATTATCAATTTTTAACCACACTTTTCCTGAAGACAAACTGCCCCTCCCTAGATTTGCCCTGATTTACCTATGCATAGTCACATTGCTTGTTTAATTATCAGAAAAAAGACAAATGCCATCTGAATTTATGCCAAGACTCCAAATGGAGTTAGGGCTACCGCTGTAGATCACAGCCTTCCACAAACCAAGTGCTTTAGAATTTAAGCTCTAAAACAGGAGTCTGAGCCCCTGAAACCCTGAGGGTCTTACAATATGGAAATGTAGTGGTCTTCCATTATTTTTTAACTTCTGAACATAAAATAAAAAATATGCAAGACCCCAAAGGGGATCTTTCTAAATTCTAGGAATATTCCTTCCAATAAAATTTTGTCAGCTGCAATCCTATTTCCCCAGAAAATCAGGATTAATCACCATAGAAAGCATATGTGGTAGTTGTGTGTCAACTTGGCTGGGCTTGGTTGATGACGGGGCAGCTAGTAGTAGCTATTCCCCATGATGAGACTGGCAATCAACTTGTACTGGTAATGTTTTTGTGTCAACTTGGCTAGGCTGACAGCTGGAAGTAGTATTCCCCATGATGAGACTGGAAATCAACTCCATGGTGAAATCTACTGTGAGCAGTTGAGTAGCTGCCTTAGAGATGTGATCTGCTTCCTGTGTATAAGGAGAAGCCTTGGGGAATGGTCTCTAGCTTATGGCACACTTGGACCCTGCATCTAGCTGTGTCATTGTTCAGCAGCCTTCTATGCTCTGCCGACCTTGGGACTTTCAATGGACTTGAATCAATGGCCTGCCATGTGGTTTGGTAACACAGGGACAGAATCTTTTTACTTGTCAACCTTGGGCTTGGCAGTCTCAGCTGCCAACAGCTGCCTGAGTGAAGAAAAGCCTCTAGCTTCAGTGGGCCAGGGGTTGGAGGCAGAGCTGAAGCCCAAGGCTGAGGGGCTTTCACTAGAGCCTGGCACTTTGAACTCAAACTTAAAGCCTCCAAACTGTAAGAGAATGAATTCCTGTTTATTCAAGCCACACCATTTGTGGTATATTCCTGTCAGAATGGCAGTAGGTAACCAGAACAGTATAGGAGCCCTCTTTTTGGCTTAGAGGAGTCCAAAACAGCCAGTTAACTATTCAGCTTCCAATTCAGTGGAACCACTGTTGTGTACCCTGATCAATAAATGACTCATTTGGGTCATAACACCTCCAAATGAGAACCCAAAGTTAGAGGAATGGAAAGCAAAATTTCCATAGGCGGAATCATGAGGTATAATAGATAAGGTGGCCCTCCTACCTTTACTTGTTGATTCCTATGTTCTGTATTTGTATTCTATCAATGAGAGAAATGTTAATCTTGTTCTATAACCAGGGCTTTGAACTGGATACAGAACAATCACCTGGGGATTTATAAGAGTCGCCTGGGAATCTTGTTAAAATATAGATTCTGATTCTACATTACATATACCTGGGGTGGAAATGCAAATTCTTAGCAGATAAAGAAACTGGGACCCAGTGAGATTAAATTATGTGTTAATGGGGACATAGCTAGGAAGTGGACATGGCAGTGATGAGAACTGAACTTGGCCTTCTGGCTCCAAATCCAATTAACTGGCCTGATCACTTCCCAAGGCATGTGATCTCAATCTGTTCTTACCCCACCAGCTAACATTTCACAAATACTGAGTCACAGGGTCCCCTCCACTCCGGCATCATCAAAATCCCAGCATGCTCCATCACAGCTTGGCAGCTCCCACCTCTTCTGGGCTCCTTTATGGGAATGCACGGGGCCAAGACTGCCAGGAACTGAGAGAGTAGGTAAGGCAGCCGTGATGACCTCGGCTGCTCCTGCCAGGCAAGCAACATGCATGAGCCAAGGGGATCCATGATGCTGCCAAGGACCACATCAGAAAGACAATATTTGAAGAGTGAAAGGTTCTCCAAAGAATGCAAAATCCATCAAGTGAGTAAGTGCCTGAAATTCTTGAGGTATGACTGACTCATGCTGGGTGGGCCAGGACGGGCTCAATTGACATTGGGTAAAATTGGTCATAAGATAACAGAACGCCAGCTCTGGAAGAGATTTGAGACAACTTTTCCTTTAGTGATGAAGAAACTGTGGTAAAGCAGAACACTAACTTTTCGAAGGTCACACAGCTAATAAGGCACCACATTAATGCCTAAACTCACATGCATTCATTCATTCATTCAAAATGTATTAAGTACCTAATATGAGGCTGACAAAGGAGCTCTGGTAGCATAGTAGATAAAGCATTTGGCTGCTACCAGAAGGTCAGCGGTTCAAACCCACCAGCTGCTCCACAGAAGGAAGATGGGACCATCTACTTCCATAAAGATTTACAGCCTCAAAAACCCAATAGAGCACCACAACAAAAATGAGGAATAACCCAACATCACTGTGCACACCCACGGCTCCATGCTGTGCTGTGGCCTGCCCAGCAGCTAGCGTCTGTGGGCTCCCAGTGCGCCTATCCCTGAAGACCCCGGGAGGGCAATGGTCAGAGGGAGCATAGTCTTTCACCTAATAAGTCGGATTCAACTCCATGGTAGTGAGTTTGGGTTTTTTTGGATGAGTCTGGCAAAAGATTGTTGTTAGCTGCTATCAATTTTTAACTCATATTGGCCCTGTGTTATAGTGTACAACTGCCCCCATAAAGTTTTCTAGGTTGTAATCTTTATAGGAGTAAATTCCCAAGTCTTTCTGCTATGGAGCCACTTGGTGAGTTTGAACTGCCAATTGTTCATTGGCAGTTGAACAATTACCCACTGCATCATCAGTGGTCCTTGGCATGAGATTATTGTGGCTGGGGAGTCAATTCCAAATCATAGTAGGCCCTATAGTACAGAGTACAACTGTCCCATAGGGTTTCTAAGACTGTAAATCTTTACAGAAGCAGACTGCCTCCTCTTTCTCCCAGGGAGCATCTAGTGGGTTCAAAACACCCATCTTTTGGTTAGCAGCTAAATGCTTTAACCACTGCTCCACAAAAGCTCCTTCATGAGGGCTTAGGTACTAAACATAGAGCAGAATACAAAGCTGATTTTTTAGTAGAGAGGGGAGATTATTGAATACAATTATGGAATATTACAATGGGTAAACTCACCAAGTGGCTCCATAGCAGAAAGACTTGGGAATTTACTCCTATAAAGATTACAACCTAGAAAACTTTATGGGGGCAGTTGTACACTATAACACGGGGCCATGCCCTGGGATGGATGCTATGGAAACAGAGAAGAGTGGGCTCAGCCAGTCTATGGGGCCAATAAAATCCTCCTGGATTAAGTGATGGTTCAGCTGAGGCTAAGGAGACATTAACCAGGTAGGCAAAACCTACTTTCCAGGTACAATCCTAAATCCTGATTTTTAAAGAAATACATGGAGTCTCTAGGTGATACAAAGAGTTAACATGCTTGGCTACTAACTGTTTGGAGATTCGAGTCCACTCAGAGGCACCTCAGAAGAAAGGCCTGGCAATCCACTTCCAAAAAATCTGCTGCTGAAAACCCTGTGGAGCGGGGTGACACACACAGGGGTTCCCATGAGTCAGAGTCGACTTGATAGCAATTGGTTTTCAGGAAGCACAGGGAGGGACCATCCATCTGCCAGGAGGAGATGGCACCTGATTTTCATCTTAAAGAAAGAGTAGGAATCCAGAGTGTATGGAAAAAGGAAAAGAATATTCCCTGGCCAAGGAGAGAGTGGGAAAAGACATAGAAAAAGAGTCCAGGAAAACCAACTCCTGGCACATAGGAGGCTATCAATAAATGTTTTGTCAAATACTAATTCTCAGGACAAACCATAAATAACAATGTTCAGAGAAGCACAGGGGGTATTTCCTGGTTTCCAGTGGCTGTGGGTGAAATCCTCCCAGCTGCAAATTTTTAACAGCCACTGCCTCACCACAACAAAAATGAGGAATAACCCAACATCACTGTGCACACCCATGGCTCCATGCTGTGCTGTGGCCTGCCCAGGGGCTCATGTCTGTGGACTCCCAGTGCGCCTATCCCTGAAGACCCCGGGAGGGCAATGGTCAGAGAGAGCATAGTCTTTCAGCTAATTAGTTACATAATGTTACTCTGATAAGTCTGAAAAGGAGCTCTGGTGGCATGGTGGGTAAGGCATTTGGCAGCTAACCTGAGGGTCAACAGTTCAAACCCACCAGCCACTCTGCAGGAGGAAGATAAGGCAATCTACTTCTGTAAAGATTTACAGCCTTGGAAACCCAATGGGGTTGTTATGAGTCAGAATCGTCGTCGCAGTGGGTTTGGTTTCAGTTTTAATGGGCTGAAGGTAGCAGACAAGCTGATGTCTACCAGGAGGACAAGAATTCCTAATATCCCATTCAGGCTCACAGATAACAAACACGTTAAAGAAAGCAGTGCCAAAAATCAACAGCCTTCACAATGAAAATCTCAGGGTAGCTAAGATAGTGTTACTTCAAGTTTATCCTGTCTCCATTTGCTTCCACAGGGATTCAGGTGATGGAGCTGAACTGATCCAGATTGTGATCTTTAGGGACTTAAAGACTGTGACATTAGGACTTTCCTGAAACTCCTGCATAAAAGCCAAGGCATTTACGAGATCGTTAGAAGAAGAATTGAGTTCCTGCACAATGTAAATGGTTAACATGCTCGGCTGCTAACCAAAATGCTGACAGCTCTGGTCCACCCAGGGGTACCTCAGAAGAAAGGCCTGCTGATCTACTTCCAAACAATTCTTCATTCATAACCCTATGGAGTACGGTTCTACTCTAACACGTGGTGTTGCTAGGAGCTGAGCATGTTAACTACTTGAGGGCAACTGGCTTGGTTTTTTTGGTTTAGACAAACAGACTGCAGCATATGCATCACGTGCTGCTTTCCTGTTTGTCAACATCTATTACAAAATGTTCATGTGCTGTGCTTGTATAGCATATTATGCCTGGTCTCTGTAGTGGTAGGATGCTGAAATTTGTTGATTTTTTAAAAATCTATTCTAGACCTCCTTGCATGTTGTGACTGCTGTCTGTTTTTTGAAGTTAAATACTGTGCTTATGATACCGAAGAATTTAGTTCCCAATAAAAATGTAGATTTCACTTAAAACACTAACAATTTGTAATATTTGATAAGTTTGGTGGATCTAAACATAGCACTGCTAATGTTTACAATAATCCTGCATGACAGCCTTCTGGTTATACAGATGAGGCCCAGAGACTTAGTAAAGGGTCTACCTGACTCCAAATCTCATGCTGTTTTCATTAGCAGCACAGGACAAGGAGATGGGTAGATGGACTGCTGCCTGGGATACACTGATGTAGCTGGCATATGATGCACAGAATGGGGAGCAGTGAAGGATGTACCTAGAAAGGGAGATAGAGACTATTCTGGGTCTATGCAATCCCATGGAGGAGGTTGCATGGGGAGAGAGGAATGTAGAGTCTCTCCCCAATGACTCAAATGAGAGAGACCAGAAGCACAATAACCCAGCTTCAAAGTTGAGGCTGAGATATCCTTTAAGAGAACACCAGCAAGCCCTTCTATTTAAGCCATGCAGAGATAGTCACAGTGCTAATTATTAGCAGGATTAGCCATTTCTTGCTCCTATGCTTCCTACATTATCTCTAGTCCTCACTGGGATGTTTTTTTGTCCCATAGGCCATTGCTCTTTCACCCTCTCCTCTCCCAATTTTCGACAGCCCAATAATACCAGAGAAGTGAGTGTTGGTCCTGTAGATCCCAGCACAGCCTCCAGGTCAGGATGTCAGCCTAGGACTTGTGTATCCTCCTCCTTCCAACAACCACCACTTGAGGCTAGCTAAGCCTCTTAGTTTACATCTCTGCATCTGTAGTTAAGTGGACAGACCCCCTCTGTCTGGGAAGTAGGGGAAAGGGCAAAATAGCTTGTCCAAGGAGTTGGTCAGTAATCACTAACTGTGGAATGTGACTGTTAAAAAGTTATAATTCAGCATCTGCCCAGGAGCAGATAAAGTAGGTGCCTTCCATGAGACATAGAGTTTGCTCCTGAATAGATTAATATATTCATTCATTCACCTATGATGCATTAAGTCCCATGCTAAACACTGGGCTCAAAGTTGTGTTGGTCTATTTTTGTTTATCCTGACTCCTTTTTTTTCCTTCACATTGAGTTTAATAGCTTCCTGCCCAGTGTCCCACAACCCCATGTTTCTCCACAGCAGTAGTGGTGTTACCACCACCATTGTTCACAGATATCAAGCATTTACCATGTACCAGGCAGGGTCTGACTCGTTGGCACATAACAACAACAACAACAGGCAAGGAGCCCTGCCGGCACAGTGCTTAAGCACATGACTGCTAATGGAAAGGATAGAAGTTCAAATCCACCAGCCTCTCCTCTAGAGAAAAGAGTTGGCAATCTGCTCTCATAAAGAGTACAGCCTAGAAAACCCTAGGGCAGTTCTACTCTGTCATATAGGGTTTCAGTGACTTGAAATCAACTCAACTACACATAACAACAGTCATGGTGCCCTGTGCTAAGAACCATCCACTCCTTGTTTTATTTATCATAACTATGAGGAAGACATTATTGTTAGTCTACTTTATAGATAAAGAAACTAAGACAAACAGAATTAATGGCACTGAACTATACACTTGAAAATTGTTGAAATGTCAAATATTTTGTTACATATTTACAATGATTTAAAAAAAAAAAAAAGTAAGAACTAAATTGTTAGTTGCATTCCACACAATTATGCATTCCATTGTGTTGTTATGCTGCAGCTGAGAGGAGAAAAGCCAAACAGGAGTGGCTTGGAGCAAAAACTGGGCCAAATAAACAAGATAATTGATATTATATTATATTATATTATTATATTGATATTATAAATGTATTATAGATTGAATTGTGTCCCAAAAAAATATGTGTGAGCTTGGCTTGGGCATGATTCTCAGTATTAAGTAACTATCCTTCATTTTTTGACCTGTTTAATTATTCTATGTGTTGTAAAGGTATTTACAATTTACAAAAGTCATTGGTCTTGCAAAATTCTATCATGCGATCTCCAGTGTCATTTCTATCACCAGGGCCATATTTTCCAACTACCAATGCTGCTTCATTGTCACCAATTTTCACATTCCAATCACCAGTAATTATCAATACATCTTGATTGATGTTTGGTCAATTTCAGACTGCAAAAATTGGTAAAAATATTTAATTTCTTCATCTTTGGCTTTAGTGGTTGGTGCACAAATTTGAGTAATAGAAGTAGTAACTGGTCTTCCTTGTAGGTGTATAGATATCATCCTATCACTGACAGCACTGTACTTCAGAATAGATCTTGAAACATTTTTTTTTATGATGAATGTGACCCCATTCTTCTTTAATTTGTCATTCCCAGCATAGTAGACTCTATAATTGCCCAGTTTAAAATGGCCAATGCCAGTCCATTTCAGAATACTCAGGAATCAAATCAACTACATCTGCGGAAAGAGAAGATAGAGAATCTCAATATTACCAGTCAGAATAAGGCCTAGGGCTGAGTGTGAAACAGACCATCAATTGATCATATGCAAGTTGAAGTTGAAGCTGAAGACATTTAAAACAAGTCCACAAGAGCCAAAATATGACCTTGAGTATATCGCACCTGAATTTAGAGACCATATGAAGAATAGATTTGACGTACTGAACACTAATGACTGAAGATTAGATGAATTGTGAGATGACATCAAGGATATCATACATGAAGAAAACAAAAGGTCATTAAAAAGGCAGGAAAGGAAGAAAAGACCAAAACGGATGTCAGAAGAGACTCGACTTGGAAGTTTGGCCTTGAAAGAAGAATAGCTAAAGTGAATGGAAGAAATGATGAAGTAAAAGAGCTGAACAGAAGATTTAAAAGGATGGCACAAGAAGACAAAGTAAAGTATCATGATGAAATGTACAATTACTTGGAGTTAGAAAACCAAAACAGAAGAATGTGCTCGACATTTCTCAACCTAAAAGAACTGAAGAAAAGATCGAAGCCTTGAGTTGTGTTGTTGAAAGATTCTATGGGCAAAATACTGAACAATGCAGGAAGTATCAAAAGAAGGTGAAAGGAATACACAGAGACAGTGTCCAAAAAAGAAGTGGTTGACATTAGACTATATCAGGTTGTTGTTGTTATGTGCCGTCAAGTCGGACCCAACTCAAAGCAAACCCTCCTTGGCTTTCCGAGGCAAATCACTATAGAAGTAGATTGCCCAACCTTCCTTCCGAGGAGTGGCTGGTAGGTTTGAACCACCAGACTTCTGGTTAGCAGTCAAGTGTCTTAAGCACTACACTACCAGAGATCCCAGACTATATCAGGACATATCATATAATCAAGAACTGATCGTATTGAAGGCAAAAGTCCAAGCGGCAGTGAAGGAATCTGCAAAAAACAAGATTCCAGGAGTTGATGGAATATCCATTGAGATGTTTCAACAAATAGATGTAACACTGGAAGCCTTCACATGTTTATGCCAAGAAATTTGGGAGATAGCTACCCAGCCAACTGACTGGAAAAGATCCATATTTATGCCCATTCCAAAGAAAGGTGATGCAACTGAATGCAGAAATTATCACATAATGTTATTAATAATCATATACAAGTAAAATTTTAATTATTTTGCTGAAAATAATTTAAAATGGTTGCAGCAGTACATCAAAAGAGAACTGCCAGAATTCAAACTGGATTAGGAAGAGGGCATGGAATGAAAGATATCATTGCTGATATCAGATGGATCTTGACTAAAAGCAAAGAATACTGAAAAAATGTTTACCTGTGTTTTATTGACTACACAAAGGCATTCAACCGTATAGATCATAACATGAATAACATTGCAAAGAATGGGAATTCCAGAATACTTAACAGTGCTTGCAAGGAACCTATACAGGGTCCAGGAAGCAGCCATTTGAACAGGACAAGGGAATACTGCATAGTTTAAAATCAGGAAAAATGTGTATCAGAGTTGTATCCTTTCACCATACTTATTCAATCTGTATGCTGAGCAAATAATCCAAGAACCTGGACTTTATAAAAAAGAACATGACATCAGGATTGGCATCAAGATTAACAATCTAGTAGTATGCAGATGACACAACATTGCTTGCTGAAAGTGAGGAAGACTCAAAGCACTTATTAATGAAGATCAAAGACTATAGCCTTCATTATTGATTACATCTCAACAGAAAGAAAACTAGCATCTCAGAGTTGGACAACTAAGCAATATCAGGATAAATGGAAGAAAGATTGAATTTGTCAAGGATGTCATTTTAGTTGGACCCACAATCAATGTCCATGGTAGCAGAAGTCAAGAAATTAAACAATGTGTTGCATTGGGCAAATCTGCTGCAAAAGACCTCTTTAAAGTATTGAATAGCAGAAATGTCACTTTGAAGACCAAGGTGTGTCTGACCTGTCATTGTCTTTTCAATAGCCTCTTCTTCATGTGCAAATTGGACAATGAATAAGGAAGACAACAGAATAATTGATGCATTTGAATTGTGGTATTGGCAAGAATATTGAAAATATCATGGACTGCCCGAAGAATGAACAAACCTGTCTTGGAAGAAGTACAGCCAGAATGCTACTTAGAATCAGAAATGGCCAAGACTTCATTTCTCATACTTTGGTCATGCTGTCATAAGCCACCACTACCTGGAGAAGAATATCATACTTGGTAAAGTAGAGGGTTAGTGAAAAAGAGCAAAACCCTCAATGAAGTGGATTGACACAGTGACTACAATGATTGGCTCAAGTCTAACGTTCTGGTCACCCACTGCCACTCTGACAAGAATAATGGGATGGCCTTAACAGATAGGAGTTTACTCTTACAATTTGGAGGCTTTAAGTCCAAGTTCAAAGTGCCAAGCTCTAGGGGCTGAGTGAAAGCCCACAGAAGCTAGAGGCATTTCTTCACTCAAGACAGCTGCTGGCTGCTGAGGCTGCCAAGCCCAAAGTTGACAAGTAAAAAGACACAGTCCCAATATTACTAAATCACACAGCAGGCCATTAATTCAAGTTCATTGTAAGTCCCAAGGTCAGCAGAGCATGGCAGGCTGCTGAACAACTACACAGGTACATGCAGGGTTCAAGGTGCCATAAGCTAGAGATCATTTCCAAGGCTTCTCCTTATATACAGGAAGAAGACCACATCCCAGCTGCTTGTGGTAGATCCAACCATGGAGATGATTGTCAATCTCATCATGGGGAATAACTACCACCAGCTGCCCAGCCACTCAACCAGGCCCAGCCAAGCTGACACACAAACATAACCACCACATCTAGCAAGGATTGGGAGGATGGTGCAACACAAGGCAATGTTTTGTTGTGTTGTCGGTAGGGTTGTTATGAGTCAGAACCAACTCAACAACAAATAATAATAACAACAACAATAATAACAGGTGTCATAAATCCTCACCTCTATAATATTAATAAACCAGGATTAGATGCAATTATGTTACTGAGGCAGGATGCAATCTGCAGGATTAAGTTGTATCTTAAGTCAATCTTTTTTGAGAAACAGAAGAGATTAAACAACTGACCAGAGATCAGAAAACCTCATACCACAAAGAAAGAAGAGCATGAATGGAGTATGTCCTTTGGCTCTTGGGTCACTGTGCTGAGAAACTGCTGTTGTTGTTATGTGCCATCAAGTCGGACCTGACTCATAGCGACCCCTCCCTTGGGTTTCCAAGGCGGTATCACTACAGAAGTAGATTGCCCCATCTTCCGAGGAGTGGTTGGTGGGTTTGAACTGCCAGCCTTCTGGTTAGCAGTCAAGTGCCTTAGGCACTATGCTACCAGAGCTCCTCCTAGGCCCAATTAAAAAAAAAAAAAAAAAATGATGACAAGGACCTTCCCCTAGAACCAGCAGAGAGAGAAAGATTTCCTCTAGACCTGGCACACTGAATTTGGACTTCTAACCTCCTAAACTGCAAGAGAATAATTTTCTGTTTGTTAAATCCACCCACTTGGGGTATTTCTGTCACAGCAGCACTAGAGAACTAAGACAGGGGGTCAAATTCTCTGGTTCTACCCTGCCAGAGTCCCAAGGCCAGATGAATAGGAAGACCGTCAAGGAGTGGAGAAGATGAAACTGGAATGTTTTAAAAAGTTTGTGTGTTTATTTGAATGTACTATGGATACTGAATTTTTCTTCTATCTAGTGCTGTACAACAGACCTACATGTATGATGGAAATGAATATTGGGTGTTACAGAAAACAGAGAGTGTATAAACTCCATCTTCAGTCAATATTTGATTGGATATACTAAAAGGGAAACTGGCATCTGCCTGCGGGGGCGGGGGGGAACAGGTTGTTGGCTTGAATGCAGTAGCCCTATATTAGGGGCTTATGGTGAAAATGTGAGCCCCACCCAGAATCTTTCCAGTCAGTAAATTTGTATTTGAAAAGATATGCGTACCTATCCAGAAATGCTGAGAGATTAGAAGATTTATATTTGATGGAAGGATCTGTAGAAAGAATTTTAAGAAGCAGTTTGCCTTTAGGTACACTGAGGCAAGAAAGGCAATGTCCATCAGAAGAGCCCCTCTTCTAGGACTGGAAATTAAAGGGAGCAAGCAAGTAAACAGCCTGACATGCTTATCTGTTGTGAACACCTGGGTGGAAGTTGGGGGAGGTACAGCAATGAAGAAACAAGCTGAGTTCCATTGACACCCATTGACCTAGCCCATGGAGGCTAAGAATGAGAAAAAAAGAGGGCTCAGTAGTCTGAAGTTGTGGACTCCTGAGCCTGGGGACTAGGGATGAGAGAGAGAGAGGGAGCTGGCTGGTCTGAAGTGCAGGAATATATATGGATTCCTGAGCCTCTGGCTGGTAGCCATTGACCTAGCCCACGGGGGCTAGGGATGAGCGGACCAGAACCTGACTGAATGAAGAAAAAGATGTAGATTGCTGCTATTTGGTGTCTTGTTTTGGAATGGACTTTGCTTATGGATGAAGAAGCTCGGAGTTCAGCTGGAACACAAGATACTTCAGTTCAAGGCACATGCTTGTCTACTTAGAGTGCTGGTTTGATAGGGATGGATAATTTAGAAATTGACTATCTAAAAGGAGAAGTGTGTATATAAAGGCATGAAGTTGCTGGCTTACATGGTTTTGTGGGTATGATTACACCTAAAAGAGAGGATAAGGATCCCTACTGAATAAATTCCTCTTTTCCTGATAAGTCTGGGGAGGAGAGAGTGAGTGAAGATACTGATAGGATTATATGATTCAGTTGTGAGTATTGACTGTTAACAGGGCTAATTGTGATTGTAAAAACTAATTGTAGAAGCAGTTAACTGTGAAAGAGTGGGGAGGGGGGGAGAACTGGTGGACTGGAGTACAGTGGCTGAACCTAAAATTCCTTAAAGTTTTTGTTATGCTGATAGGTCAAGACAGACTCAGAGCAAGGGCATAATCTTCTCTCAGTTAAATTTTATCAGGCACCAGAAAGGGTAAAGCTGAGATGGCTTTTGATGAGAACTTGACCAGATCAGATGAACATCTGACCTGAATGGCTGGCACCTGAGTAACCTCACCCTGACAGGACTCTCTCCCCTACTAAAGGACTAATTCCTAATGATTGTTTTAGATTGGTAAAATGATTAAGAGGGAGAAGTTATCCTCAAAATATGAAAGAATCAGGGCTAGAGAAGCCAAGGGATGGCCTGTGGTATAGTGGATCACTGTTATATGGCCTTTTCAAGCATGGTTTTGTAACTGACACCAAATGATTAGGTAGGACTATGCAAATAAGGTGCTTGTGGCCCATTAAAGGGATTGGACAGCCTAAGAATGCAAATAAGGTACATGGAACCTCTGTAGGGATGGGACAGTATATGTGAAACCCTAATAAAGAAATTGGTTAGTTTTGCCATCCTACTAGACTTAATATGAGCCATCCTAGAGGAGGAAAGGGGGAACCACTACCACTAAGAAGAAGTGATAGGAGCAGAGTACATCCTGTGGATCCAAGGTCTTTGTGCTGAGAACCTCCTAGACCAAGAGACAGAGAGAGAGCTGTAACACCGGAGAAATTGACTTAATGGCACCCAACAACAAGCAAAAGTTTTGAGAAGGAAAAGTATGCAGGAAGTTGGGATGGAGAGTGACAAGGAGGCACTGTCTCTCCACAGGGCAGTCAGAGAAGGCTTCTCTGAGGAAGTGACACTTGAGCAGAGACCTGAATGAAGTGAGGGAGCAAGTCGTTTGAAGATCTAAGTGAAGGATGTGTGTTTACATTTCCTGCTCCCTCATTAGTCCCTGCCCTCAGTGTGGCCTCATGAAACAGCCTTATGGTTTTTAAACTAGGGAAGGATTGGCATTCAGGGTTCCTCTCAGGCCTGCTCTCCTTGCCTCACTGCAATAGCTGCCTGGAGCAGTGTCGAAAAGGGTCCAGGGGCCATCCTGGCACATCAGAAGACAATCCAATGATCACTCTGCCATGGATACTTAGGCTAAAGTATGTAGTGGTAGAGGAGCCCTGGTGGCACAGTGGTGAAGTGCACAGCTGTTGACCAAAAGGTTGGCAGTTCAAACTCACCAGCCCTTCTGCAAAAGAAAGATGTGTGGAAATCTGCTTCCATAAAATTACAGCCTTGCAAACCCTATAGGGCAGTTCTAGCCTGCCCTACAGGGTTGCTGTGAGTCAAAATCCATTCAATAGCAATGGGCTTTATTTATTTATTTATTTATATGCTAGTGGGAGCTCCAAAAGCTTGCTGCAGCCCTGCACTGTGAGAGTTCCGACAGTTATCTAGCCATTGCATAACCACCTCCAAGACCAAGGAAAAGATCTCCTTAAGTTGGCTGCCCCTATGTGACCCTCTATCAGAATGAGAAACATTCTACAAAAACCATGTAGATTGGAAACTCCTTGAAGGCAGGGGCCATGCTTTACTTTTTCTGCATCCCAGTACTCATTTATAGGCCTGACTTCTAGTAGGTGTCTAATAAATGTTTGCTAAATAGAATTGAGGGAGCTCTGGTAGCATAGTGCCTAAGGCACTTGACTGCTAACCAGAAGGCTGGCGGTTCAAACACACCAGCCACTCCTCAGAAAGAAGGTTGGGCAATCCTACTTCCATGGTGATACTGCCTCGGAAACCCAAGGAGGGGTCGCTATGAGTCAGGGCTGACTCGACGGCATATAACAACAACAAAAAAAAAATAGAATTGAAAATTCACTTTGATGATGAATCAAAATTTGTCTTTCTGAAACATCTACTTTTTAGTCTGTGGGGATCACATATTAAAAGTCTAACCCTTCTATGCGCTAACCATTTCAGGGAAAAGGAAAGTGAGAGGGAGTGTGGAGGTGGGAATTAAATATTTATTGAGCACTTACTGAGTGTCAGACCTATATGGTTTCCAAATGTAGTTATTGTTTTCCCTTTTATGGATGCAGAAAATAAAGCTTAAACAGCCCCTGGTTACAATTCTGACCTGCCATTTATTAGCCATATGCCTTTGAGATCTCTTCCAGTCTCTCTGTCTCTGCTGTCTTTTTTTTTTTTTTTACCAGAAAGGCTGTGATTTAGGGCACCTGGGGTGAAAGAGGACAAAAATAGCGATTCTGGGGGCACAGGGAGCAGGCAGTCAGGACCAGCCTGGCCCAGCTCAGGCCAGCTGGGCCAAAGATGTTGGCTTCTCCTCTAGGAGGCTGGTGTGTATAGGAGTGGGTGGTGGTGGTTGGAGCCCCAGGGACTAAGGCCTATTGGAGAGAAAGAAGATATGCAGATGGCTCAGAAATGCATGGAGCTGCGGGCCAGTCTTTGCAGCTGATGTCTTTTTAGTTCACCACTCTGCCAGGGATCTGAAGACCACAATTACACATACTTGGAGTCTATCCTCTCTCATCTCCAGTTATTTCAGATGCCTCTTACGGTGCAGTGGTCAAGAACATAGGGTCTGGAATTAGAACAACCAGGATTTGTCACCAATTGTGTCACCTATGCAAGTGACTGAACCTCTTGGAGTGTTGGTTCTCATATCTGTGGCACAGGGATACACATGGTACATCCCATAGAGTTTTTATAAAAGATTCAATAAGATAACTAATCTAAGTATCTAGCACAGTTGCAGCCACATAGTTGTTGCTAATTGCCATTGAGTTAGCTCTAACTCATGTTGACCCCATGTGTTCATAGTAGAACTGCTCCAGGGGTTTTCAAGGCCATAGCCATTTGAAAGCAGATTGTTAGGCCTGTCTTCCAGATGTTTCTGGATGGGTTTGAACTACCAATCTTCTGGCTAGTAGCTAAGTGCTTAATGATTTGCACCATCGAGAGGTGCCTACTGTACCAAGTAGGTCCTCAAAAGATGGTGCTACTGCTGGTTTTGAATACCTCCTCACCACCCTCCCACCCCAATTTCAACTGAACTCGTGCAACTTTGCTAATGTTCCTATTAACATTATGAGACTTTCTGAGCTGGACATTATCTGCACCCCTTTGTTTTCCAGGGAACATCACAATCTGTCCTGGCAGTCCAGACCCTGCATGTTCTGGGAGGAAGTAAGCAAGCAGAGCGTGTGAACAGGACCAGGGTCACAGCACTTCCAGGAACCCATGCAAGCTGTTCTGATAAGTCACAGCTCAAAAACTGGTGATAAATAAACTAGTGTTTACTCTGATTATAAGAGGAAAAGCCTGACCTAAGTACTGGGTTTTCACTACCTTAACCATTTCAGAACACCCATCAGGGAAACCTTCCCCATCCCAGCAGGACTAAGTGACTATGACACCCAGGAACAGATCAGGCCTCTATGGTATTTTCTTCAGTCTCAAAGGCACACTTTTTCTCATTTAAATCCTTCTAAAACGAATGCATCTGATGATCAATGCTCAGTAACCATTATCAATTAGAAAAATGCCCTAGTGGCTTAGGTTCCTCCCTCCAACAAACTATAGTTAAACTGATGGTGAGCATTAGAATACAGAAGGCTACCGTTGTTTGTCTATTATCTGTTAGACCCAATGCTGAATGTTATTGTTGTTGTTGTTGTTGTTGTTATGTGCCGTCGAGTCAGCCCTGACTCATAGTGACCCTCCTTGGGTTTCCGAGGCAGTATCACTACAGAAGTAGGATTGCCCAACCTTCCTTCCGAGGAGTGGCTGGTGGGTTTGAACCGCCAGCCTTCTGGTTAGCAGTCAAGTGCCTTAGCCACTATGCTACCAGAGCTGATTCCTCTTCATAATGACCCTATTACAACAGAACTAAATAACACACGAACTGTGCTTCCTTAAAATTGTTGTTGTTTTTGAGCCCATTGTTGCAGCTGCTGTGTCAATACATCTCACAGAGGGTCCTCCTCTTTTTCACTGACCCTCTATTTTACCCAGCATGATATCCTTCTCCAGGGGCTGGTCCCACCTGGTAACATGTCCAAAGTACATGAAACAAAGTCTCGCTATCCTCGCTTCTAAGGAGCATTCTTCTTCCAAGATAGATTTATTCCTTCTTGTGCCAGCCCATGGTATATTTGATATTCTTCACCAACACCATATTTCAAAGACATCAGCACTTCTTCCATCTTCCTTATTCATTGTCCCATTTTCACAATGTGCATAAGACAGTTGAAAATACCACAGCTTGAATCAGGCTCCCTTTAATCCTCAAATGACATCTTTGCATTTTAACACTTTAAAGATGTCTTTAGTAGCAGATTTGCCTGATGCATTATGTCATTTGATTTCTTGACTGCTGCTTCCATGGGCATTGATTATGGATCCAAGTAAAATGAAATCCCTGACAACTTCAATCTTTTCTCCATTTATCAAGATGTTGCTTCTTGGTCCATTTGTGAGGATTTTTGTTTTCTTACCCCTCCACAAAGAAAGATGAGGAAGTCTGCTTCCAAAAAGATTTGCAGCCTTGGAAACCCAGTAGAGTCACTATGAGTCAGAATCAACTCAATAGTAGTCAGTACGGTTTTTGGTTTGGCTCTGCTGAGGTGTAAACCATACCGAAGGCTGTACTCTTTGATCTTCATCAGTAAGTGCTTCAGGTTTTCTTTGCTTTCAGCAAGCAAAGTTGTGTCATCTGCATATCTTTTGTTGTTAATGAATCTTCCTCCAATCCTGATGATATGTGTTCTTCATATGCTGGATACTAAGTATTTAATTTTTTTTTTTTTTTCCATTCTTTTAGTGTGCTTTTCCCTTTATAAAAAAAAAAAAAAAAAAAAAATCATCATTGAAGAAATCTTTAAAATGTAAGCAACGCAAGTTTCTTTAATTTCCCCAGAATAAAGGGGAGTCTAAGGAGTCCCTTCAGAGCCCCTGAGTAGTGCCAATGCTTAGCACCGTTGGGTGCTAAATGAAAGGGTGGAGGCTCAAGTCCACCCAAAATTGCCTCAGAAGAAAGGCTTTGTGATCTATTTCCAAAAAATCACCCATTGAAAACCCCATGGAGCATAATTCTACTCTGACACACATGAGGTCACAATAAGTTTGGATCGACTCAACAGGAACTAGTTTAGCACTCCTTTGGAATCTAAGGAGCCATTATACAATTGAAACCTCAATATGCATAACTGTAGAAAGCCCACATGCAAACTGTACTGACATTACAGTAAGGACCCCCAAGACAGCTTATATTCTCTTGAGGGACTCTCTCCAGACCTCTGCTCCAATCCTCTCCATCATTCATTTCTGCCCATTGAAGATTCTCCAAGCTGCCATATCATCTTCCTTGGTCTTCCTGCCTATAGACTTTGGTCTTTCCTTAATTCCCCAAAGTGACGCTAGTCTGGAGTGTTTAATCTATATCTACTCAAGCCCTGAGGGGATGACATGGGCACTACAACACAGAAAAGTGGATACCAGATGGCCCTGAACCCAACAACCATCAGGATTTGCACAAGGGACATCTGTGCTTGTTCCAGACTAATCTTATATCAGAGATTTTCCTCTTACCTCTCTCACTTCTCAGGTCTCGGGACCCTAATCCTCTCCCTCTGAGACCTGCCTGAGGAAGCTCAAAGTTTGGTATTATATTAGTTAAGATAACACTAGCTGCTGTAAGAAGAGGTCCCTGAGTGGCACAAACAATTTTCACTCACCTAGTAAACCAAAAGGTTGGCAGTTCAAACCCACCTAGCAGCACTGCAGAAGAAAAGTCCTGGTGATGTGCTTCTATAAAGATTACAACCAGCAAAAGCCCTCCTTTGTAACAATGGGGCTGCCGTGAGTGGGAATCAACTTGACAGGACAAGAAAACAAATATGCTGATGCTGTAAGAGATAAACTGAAATCTAAGAAGCTTAAAAAGAATAGTTTATCTAACACTGCTAGATAGGTAGAGACTAGTATTGATTTGGGAGAAGAGAAGGACAATATACCAAATGTGAGTGATCAGCACAGTGGCATTGAGGAAGAGGAAGACATGGAGAGGTGCATGCGTGGTACAGACAGCAAAGATGAATCCTTTTGCACACACAGTACTGTGTTGTCAATGAAGGCAAACATTGATAACGGGTGGATACATGGATTATTGAAAAAAACTATGTTGTTGTGCTGTTATGTGCCGTCGAGTCAGCCTTGACTCATAGCGACCCCTCCTTGGATTTCTGAGGCAGTATCACTACAGAAGTAGGATTGCCCAACCTTATTTCCGAGGAGTGGCTGGTGGGTTTGAACCGCTAGCCTTCTGGTTAGCAGTCAAGTGCCTTAGGCACTATGCTACAAAAAATAGTTTATTCTAGTCTATTATAAAGCCCAGTCAGTGGGAAAGCAAGGGCTCACAAAGCACTACTCCACACAGTTATTCAAGGACCCAGAGCAGCAGAGGCTTTCCGCCTTCTCCATGCGGCTTCCAATTTGCCCTGGGCATCAGCATCCAGTCTGCAGACAAGGAAAAAAGAGAGAATCATATGTAAGAGGTTTTTGTGGGCTATGCCTGCAAAGGATACACATAATTTCCACCCATTTTCCATTGGCTGGAACACCTGACTATACTTTGTTAGAAAGGCCAGGAAACAGAATAACTTGTGCCCAGGGTAAAAGGAAGTAAATTTGGTGACCAGCTAATAACTTTTTGCCACAAGCACCATCATGACAGGCTCTGCACCCTAGGGAGACACCATATTTTACTTGATTATGCAGAACAGTTTAGACACCCTTCTAGGTGTGACTAGGTTCTGGTCCTGCCTTCACACAACCATTAAAATGTTTACCCTAAATAATAAATCTCCCTAAAAAAAAAAAAAAAAAAAAAAATAATCTACTGCTAACTCCAGAACTCAGAAATTATGCAGAACAGTTTAGACACCCTTCTAGGTGTGACTAGGTTCTGGTCCTGCCTTCACACAACCATTAAAATGTTTACCCTAAATAATAAATCTCCCTAAAAAAAAAAAAAAAAAAAAATCAATTCTACTGCTAACTCCAGAACTCAGAAAGAATTGTTACTTTTTTTTTTTGCTTGTATTTTTGGCCTCCTACATAGAAAAAAAAAAAGTAAAGAAATCACTCATAAACCTATAACTCACTATTAATTTTAATGTGTTTCTTTCCTTTATCTCTCCATATGCTCAAATCTTGTTCAGTCATCAAGGTACTGTTCAAATGACTTATCTTCCTTGAACCTGAGGCTCTGAGAGGTTGAGTAACTTGCCCAAGGTCACACAGCTAGGAAATAGAGCTAGGCTTCTAAGGCTTCTAACTGAGATTTAATTCCAGAGCCAGAACTCTTGCCACTACACCATTCTGCTTCTCAGTAGCCCTTGTAATTTTCCCTGGCCTTTTCTCACCTCTGTCTGATGTGTGATAATCATCAGTGTCTAAAGTATAGTCACTCATGCTGTGCCTTATCCCCCTTATCACAGCATTAGCTCTGAGAAGGCAGAAGTCATGTTAACTCTAATAGCTATTTGGCTCTCTACCACCCATATACTGAACAGTTAAATTTGAAGTTACCTAAATGGCTTCTGGTCCAAGACCAGAATAGAGACCAAAGCCCAGGCTTTGGAGCCTACCAGATACAAGTTCACATTTTACCTCCCCACTATGTGACTTTGGATAAGTTAACAAACTTCTCTGAGCATGTTTCTTCTTCTCTCAAATGCTTTTGTGAAACCCAAAATACAATCTTGGTGCATGAAAGACATTTGATGAACAGTACTCATTGATTATATTAAGGAGCCTAGATGGCAGAAGCGGTTAAGTGCTAAGTTGCAAACTGAACGACTGAAGGTTCAAACCTCCCCAACAGCTCCACAGGAGAAAGACCCGACAATCTGCTCCTATAAAGATTATAGCCTAGAAATTCCTATGGGGTAGTTCTATTCCTTAACACATGGGGCATTAGGAGTAAAAAATCAACTCCATGGCACCTAACAACAACCTAAAACCCATTGCTGTTGAGTTGATTCCGACTCGTAGAGACCCTATGGAATAGAGTAGAGCTTCCCCATAGTATTTCCATGGTTGTAAATCTTTGCAGAAGCAGACTGCCACATCTCCCATGAAACGGTAGGTGTGTTTGAACCACCAATCTTTTGGTTAATAGTCAAGCACTCTAACCACTGCACCACCAGGGCTCTTAATGACAACATAGATTATATTATTATTATTATTATTATTACCATTCTTATTTTTATTATTCATTCTGACTTCTCCAAATTACTTATAATAGAGAAAAGTGAACCAAATCTTTATAGCCTGGGAGAAAAAAAAAAAAAAAAGAGAGATGGGATTTCGAGTGCCTTCTCATGACCCTCAGAGAACAGAGTGGAGTAAGTACTCTTTGGGGGAATCCTTGACCCTTTAAAATCCCATTAAACCTAAACACACATCTGTTAGCACACACCAAGCGTGCAGTCTGAGCTTTCACCCAACGTTGAGGAGGACAAGGAAGAATACTATATCCAAAAACTCATATGGAACTATTTATCTCCAATCACTTTGTGCTTTTCCTTAAACTTTTCCACAGTCTTTGGTTTCAAAGGCCATTTAAGAACGACTGAATTTCCTTACAAAATAAGTTTCCCCAAAATAAAAAAATTTAAAAAAAAATTGTTTTAGGAAAATCTCCTCAGGGCATGAAGGCTGTGAGTTTCCAAACTTGCTTTCCCTGCCCTCCTTTTTTCTTTTAAATGAAAATTGCCCAGGAAACCAAGATTCATTAAGAATGATGGGGGAAGGGGGAAATATGACTGAATTGAAAGGAGTTTGTGGCTTAATGCTTAGCAGGGAACTTACAAGGGTGTTTTAGGAGAATCTTATGGGATCTTAGAATATTAAGACCAGAAGGAACTAAGAGATCATATAGTTCTGTGTGAGAGTTCCAAAACTGAGTTGCATGACTCATATCAGAATGATCAGTCCAAGTGTAAGCACCAACTCTTTCATAGCTTTTGCTGATTTCCCTTGCACCATCAAACCCTCAAACAGACTTAAGTGGCACACCAAAAGATTTCCCTTGCAACTGTCAGACCCTTAAACTTAAGTACATAACAAAGGAAACAATTTTCTCTGGTTAAACTAAAGATATGGAAAGAATATTTTTAAGGGAGGGCCTTAACAGAAGACCCTTATCAGAAATGCTCTCAGCAGCCCTTAGGGAATGTTTTAAAATAATCTCCTTGTGACCACCATGGAAACCCCCGTTAATCATGTATATAAACTAACCAATCCAAATAGCCCACATTTGTATTTCCAACCAGTCACTGTAAATTCCTCACTTTGAGTTATCCCACCTCTAGCTTCTGTGATCATGCAACTTACAGTCAGAACATTGTACCTTTCGTCCTTGATTTTATCTCATAAATATACTGCTGTGGCTCCACCATTTTGGAGCATTGATTTTACTTTGTGAGATCAGACATGTTCTAATTGCTTTTGAACCTTCAATAAATTTCTTTGCTTTTATTTTAACAGAGTGTGTGTTTTTACTCATTGACAGTTCTGATATCTTCATTCAGAGATAGAGAAACTGAAGCCCAGAAGAAATAAATTAAGTATCTAAAGTCACATAGTAAGAAGTCCCTGCGTGGTGAAATGATAAAGCACTCAGCTGTTAATCAAAGGGTTGAAGATTCAGACATACCCAGAGGTACCATAGAAGAAGGCCTGAGGTCTACTTCCAAAAAATGAGCTAATTGAAAAAAAAAAAAAAGGTAACACTGAAAGTCAGCAGAAGAATTGAGACTTCATCTCAGGTTTCCTAAATGACAGCTGAATTAGGCCAAGATCCGTGGATAGCAGAGCCTGTGGCAAGGATAAGATGTTGATACTTTCCTTGGGTGGTACAATCCCAGGCAGTGAGGAGGAAGAGAAAGGGAAGTGAGACAAGAAAAGATGTGGAGTGATGCAATGCAGAGAGAAGCTTTGGTGCACTGGCTCCTATTTCAAGGACCACAATCAAAAGTGTGTTTACTCAACATTCAGGACTTCTCAAAAGCTGTATGGAGAAACTGCATCTGTAGGTTTGGATTCCCCAAAAAGCAGATAAAGATGGATAAGCAAGTAATTTAATTGGGAGAAGATCCCAGGAAATACCCATGGGGAAGTAAGGAAGTAAGATAGAAAAGGGAAAGAAGTCAGTAAAGAGCATGTTATCAAGCACACATTATCCTTTAAGTAAGGAGAGCTGAGTCACATTGGGATCTTCTTGGGTAAGGTGACAAACTGTGCTCATTGCCCAAGGCTCAGGGATTTGACAAGATTAGGAATTTTTCATGTAAAGCCCGGGGCCCCCCGGGGGAGTGAAGGGGCAACTCACTGCCATTCAGTCAATTCTGACTCATAGAGACCCCTTTGGGTTTCCGAGACAGTAAATCTTTATGGAAGTAGATTGCCCAGTCTTCCTTCCATGGAGTGGCTGGTGGGTTTGAACCACCAATCTTTTGCTTAGCAGTCAAATGTCTTAGGCACTACGCTACCAACCCAGGAAAGTCCCAGGCAAATTGAGATGAATTTGTAACCTAGCTGGGAGCCAGTGTAGAACATATGCCTAAAGTTGCCCCAGCTGGGATGAGGACACTATGTTCTTTACCCACCAACTCGCCATTTGTCATTGATCAGGAGCTGTTTCTGGCTGTATTTCCCTTTCCAGCACTTCTTGCCCTGGACATGGGCCAAGGGTACTCCCAGAGCCAAAAAGAAGCCCTTAGGCAGGGAGACACGCATGCATCTAATAAGCAGCCTCCTACAGGTAGAAGTGAATACCAGGGGCTACAGGTGAACTGCGTGCAATATTTGCTACTCTGAGCCTTACAACAGTCCCTTACAGTGGGCAGGAATGAATTGTCCAACAAGCAAGGTAAGCACGCCCTAGGTCATCAACAAAACAGGGGCACAAGCAAAAGCAAAGACCCATCGAGGCCAAGGATGAAAAGCAAAGCAAGCACCACAGTGAAGGGAACTGGCAAGGCCCTACATGAAACTGATACCAGCTCCAGTGCATGAGAATGTGCAGGCTGGAAACAAAGTTCATGCAGGGACATGATAACATACAAAGGCCCCTACTACTTCAACTATTGACACTGTCTCCTACATTCTCCTGTCATGTAACTGAAACTTCTAATCTCAATTGGTCTCTTGGGAGCATACTATTTCTTTCCAATAAACAATAAGTGGGGCTGTCTAATCTAACTCTTGCTACATTCACACAATATGCAGCTGGATTCAGCATAAGTGGTTACTGGCCAAGGATTAATTATATTAATAGATAACAGGTCTCTGATCTATTTTGAGAGAACCATCTTGTACATCCACATCTGCTGACCCAGCAACTCATACGGAGCACCAGCAATGCTCTTTGCTGTGATGCAAATGCAAGGGTATGTGCTCTTGTGTACATCCTGGCAAACAACCAATGGAAACTCCAGTACCAACAACACACAAAAGTAAAGGAACTCACAGAGCAAGGAAGAGTGAAGAAATCAAAGACACACAGAAACAAGTGGTTCAAAGGACTAATGGGCATGTGAACGACCCTGAGACCAAACGAACTAGATAGTGCCCAGTTACAACTGCTGACCACTTTGAAAGGGATCACACTTGGAGGCCCTAGATAGAGTGGGAGAAAAATGTGAAACAAAATTCAAAATCATAAAAAAGACGCAGCTTACTGTAGGCCTGCTGAAGACTGGTGGAACCCCCGAGCCTATGGTCCTCAGACATCCTTCAGGTCTAGAACTGAGCTCACTCCCATGGCTCAACTTTCAACAAACAATAAACAGGCCTAGAAGATGAACAATAACGCCATAGAGGTACCAGGGAGGAAGTGGAAAGAGTGCTGTTACATTGTGGGGATTGCATCAATGTCGCAAAACAAAATGTATATGAATTGTTGAATGGAAAGTAAATTTGCTCTGTAAACTTTCACCCTAGTCACAATGAAAAGTTAAAAAAATTAAAAAAGGGAGGGAACTCAAGTCAACCATTGCAATGAATTCAATCAAGTTAATTTTTAACTGTATAGCCTTTAAAAGAGCTATGTCCTAAGTTTTGTAAGCAATAATGTTTATAACTTTAATTGTAAGACATGTTTGACATAAATGCAGATGAAATCTAGCATGCATTTAATATAATACTAATATAAGTAATAATTTAATAGTACTAGCATAGCAAACATCAACAAAATACTGGAAATATTAATATTTATCCAACATAGAAACTTTTAGTTTATGTATCAAATGAGTTTCCTTCTTATTGGCTGTTGCACAGGACATGATGCTTGATGTTACTCTATGTGTGCTAATAAATGAAGTATTACACACATTAAGAGGACACGAAATTCAATATTTATTCATCATACAAAATGTGTCTCTGTTTTACAACAATGAATGTTTCTAAATGCATTTCCAAGAAAGCAACATAGTTTCTTGTTGTTGTTATGTGCCATCGAGTTGGACCTGACTCATAACGACCCCGCCTTGGGTTTCTGAGGCAATATCACTACGGAAGTGGATTGCCTCATCTTCCTTCCGAGGAGTGGCTGGTGGGTTTGAACCTCCAGCCTTCTGGTTAGCAGTCAAGTGCTTTAGGCACTATACTACCAGAGTTGCCGAGAAACATGGAGCATTTATCAAAACATTATAGTTATATTTTATGAGAATATTTATGCATCTCTATGTAAGAAAATGAACAAATACTTAGGGCAATAAATTTTTTAAATATTTGTTGTTGTTGTTGTTATGTGCCGTCGAGTCGGACGCGACTCATAGCGACCCCTCCTTGGGTTTCCGAGGCAGTATCACTACGGAAGTGGATTGCCTCATCTTCCTTCCGAGGAGTTGCTGGTGGATTTGAACCGCCAGCCCCCTGGTTAGCAGTCAATTGCCTTTAGCCACTATGCTACCAGAGCTCCCTTTAAATATTTAGACAATATGAATGTATTTTATTTTCTGTTTCCCTTCAGACTGATTTTCTTTCAAGAAATCCATTGACATTGTTGTGGCTCAAGAAACAAACTTTTTCATCGAGCAGTTGTGCTATTGTTACATCAATTATGTATGTATCTCCAAGCTCTGGTGGCGTAGTCCCTAAAGCGTTTGACTGCTAACTAGAAGGCTGCTGGTTCAAACCCACTAGCCACTCCTCAGAAGGAAGGTTGGGCAATCTACTTCTGTAGTGATACCGCCTCAGAAACCCAAGGAGAGATTGGTATGGGTCAGATCTGACTTCATGGCAGTGAGTTTGATTAGTTTTTTTTGGTTCTCCAAGTATGTGAATTGAATAATTCACAAAGAAATAAAACATACATTTTATAAATTTTATATACAATAACACATTTTCCTTTTCATTTTGGACCAATTAAGTATAACTTCACATTCAGTTCTCTCTCATCTACCACATAAGAAGGCTTCAAAACTATAATCATGTGACTTGTGATGTGTCTGGTCCTGTCCTGCACAAAGCAAATGAAAACGTATCTTCAGATTGAGCATAACCTTTTGTTTACATCATTCTCTCACCTCTCCAGGTATCAGCAATAGTCCAATGAGCTGTGAAGATGCAGCTTCAAAGGATGGAAAGTGTGTGCACAGATTTTAAGCATTAGTTCAAGATGAAAAACACTCATGCAGATCTATGAAGGGACCACCAACAAACATCATATGACAACTGAATGTAATAATTTCTTACTGCTTTTAAGTATTACATCTTTTAACTATTTCCGACATGAAGAACAAATTTGTGCATTCCAAATCAACTTTTATAATTATAAATTTTCAAATATAAATTTTTGTGTTTGTGTCCAAATTCTAATGTAAATTTAACTTATAAATCTTACTTCTTTTAGAAATGTTATTTATTTTCAATTATACTGATTTATTTTCTATTGTAAAACCAGATTTAAAAAGTAACATAATTTTATATCCAGGTAAAGTGAAACAGCATACAACTAAGTGGGGTGCTAAAACAAAACCTCACAGAAGATAAAAATAAAAGGATACATAGTGCCTAAGGCACTTGACTGTTAACCAGGAGGCTGGTGGTTCAAACCCACCAGCCACTCCTTGGAAGGAAGGTTTGGCAATCTACTTCCATAGTGATACCCTCTCAGTAGCCCAAGGAGGGGTCGCTATCAGTTGGGTCCTGCTCGACGGCACATAACAACAACAACAAAGACGATTCCAAAATCAACTTCCTTTTTGAAATATAATGAATCAGAAGAAATTTCTTCCATTGAATACTCAAGTTTAATGGATGCAAATCATAATGTTGACACTGCTAGTGCAGAAATTACTAATAGCAGTGCCAATAGAATAGAATTTGTTCCAAATTCTGCATCCATTCCTTGCTGTAGTTAAAAAAAAAAAAAAAAAAAATTAATAATGGTGTAGAAAGGGAAACTATTTTAGAATCTGAAATTGTCCCATCTGCAGACCCCATAAGTAACAGAAATGCAGATCTTACTTATAATTTTTCTTCTGGTGATGTAAATTATTGGATTGAAAGAGGGCCAAGTGATTATCAACATCACAGTGGGCCATTTAAAAATTAGTGTTGAAAATTTCTGTATGATAAACAAACAAGGTTCTGTACCTAAATACATTTCTAGGATACAAAGTTAATAGTGAAAATTATAAGAGGGAGTGGCTACTGCATCAGTTGGCTCTGTATACTGGCTTTTTTTTTCCAAACTGTTCAGTCCTAAATCATTTAACTCTCAATTTGCTATGGATGGATTCAGTGACTGGTATAACTTGAATATTATTGATAAATATGAAAACAGCTCAATTCACAGAAATTAGATGTTGTCATATTTAAACCAAAGACATGATTTTGACTTAACTTGTGAACTGCAAATACAAATTAATAAAGAAAGTTAGTATTGGAAAGCCATTTTGTAATGTGTTGTTGCTGTTCATAATAACAATCACTGGACATAGACTATCTTTTTGAGGAAGAAATTAAGTGTTTGTGGGTCCCCACAAAACGGTAATTTTGGGGGTTTACCTGAACTTTTTGCTGAGTTTGATCGACTTTTAGCAACTCACATGAAAAAATATGGTGACATAAGAAAGAGTAACCCATCATATATGTCTAAATTGTGAGGAATTAATACACTTCATAAGTGCTAAAGTTCAATCAACTAGGTTCAGTGAAATAAATATAGCTTGATATTTCAGTTTGTCTGTAGATTTCACTCCTGATCTTTCTCATACAGATCAGCTAAGTATTCCTTTCTTTTTTATAATTTTTTTTTGGTGATTTGGATAAAATTTACAGATCAAATTAGTTTTCCATTCTACAATTAATACACATTTTGTTTTGTAACATTGACTGCAATCCCCACAATATACCAGTATCTTTCCCACTTCTTCCCTGTGTTTCCCATTTCCATTTGTCCTTCTTTCATGTTCTTCCTGCTTCTGAGCTTTAACCCTGGGGAAATGCTGCCCTTTTGGCCTTATATAGTTAACTGTTCACCACCACTCATCTGTCATGTTGTCGTACAATGGAGGCTTGCATATTGCTGTGAAGGTGGAGGCTATGCCACTGGCATTTCAAATACCAGCAGGGTCACCTATGATGGACAGGTTTTAGCAGAGTTTCCAGAAGAAGACAGACTAGAAAGAAGGAAGGGGCATCCACTTCTCAAAAAATTGACCAGGGAAAACTTTATGAATTGAAATGAAGCACTGTCTGATATATTACTGGAAAACTTCATGAATAGCCCTGAAACTTTGTCTGATATAGTGCCAGAAAATGAGCCCCTCAGGTCAAAAGGCACTCACAATATGACTGGGGAAGAGCTGCCTCCTTAGAATTGATGGGGTAAAGCTTTTGGGACCTCCATTTGCTGATTTGGCATGACTCAAAATGGAAGAAACAGCTGCAAACATCAATTGAAAATCATAACATGGAATATATGTAGTATGAATCTAGAAAAATTGGAAGTTTTTCCAATTTCAAAAATGAAATGAAAAGCATAAAGACTGATAGATATCCTAGGAAATAGTGAACTGAAATGGACTCATTTGGCCATTTTTAATCAGACAATCATATGATCTACTATGCCAGAAATGATAAATTGAAGAGGAGTGGTGTGGCATTTATCATCCCAAAGAATGTTTCAAGATCTTTCCTGAAGTACAATGCTATGAGTGATAAGATAATATCCATATGCCTACAAGGAAGACCAGTTACTACCACTAGTATTCAAATTTATGCACCAACCACGAAAGCCAAAGATGAGGAAATTAAAGATTTTTACCATCTTTTGCAGTCTGAAATTGACCAAACATGAAATCAAGATATATTTATTATCACTGGTGATTGGAATGCAAAAACTGGAAACAAAGAATAATCACCAGTAGTTGGAAGATATGGTCTTGGCCTTAGAACTAATGCTGGAGATCCCACGATAGAATTTTGCAAGACCAATGACTTATTCATTGAAAATACCTCTTTCAATAACATAAATGGTGGCTACACACATGGGCATCACCAGATGGAATACACAGGAATCAGATTGACTACATCTGTGGCAAGAGGTGGAGAAGCTCAATATCTTCAGCCAAAACAAGGCCAGGAGCTGACTGTGGAACAGATCATCAACTGCTCATATGCAAGTTCAAGTTGAAGCTGAAGCCAATTAAACCAAGTCCATGAGAACCAAAATATGATCTTGTTTATATCCCTCCTGAATTTAGAGACCATTTAAAGAATAGATTTGATGTATTGAACACCAACGACAGATAACCAGAGGAATTGTGGGATGACACCAAGAACCTCAACCATGAAGAAAGCAAGAGGTCATTAAATAAACAGGAAAGAAAGAAAAGACAAAAACAGATGTCAGAAGAGACTTTGAAACTTTCTCTTGAATGGAGAGTAGCTAAAGCAAATGGAAGAAATGACAGGATAAAAGAACTGAACAGAAGATTTCAAAGAGCAACTTGAGAAGATAAAGTCAATTATTATAATGAAATGTGCAGAAACTGGAGTTAGAAAACCAAAAGTAAAGAACACCTTCAGCATTTCTCAAGTTGAAAGAACTGAAGAAAAAATTCAAGCCTCAAGTTGCAATATTGAAAGATTCTATGGAAAAAAAATGTCAAATGATGCAGGAAACATTAAAAGAAGATGGAAGGAATATCCAGAGTTACTGTACCAGAAAGAACTGGTCAATGTTCATCCATTTCAGGAGGTGGCATATGATCAAGAACCAGTGAAATTGAAAGAAGTAAAAGCTGCACTGAAGGGATTGGTGAAAAACAAGGCTCCAGGAATTGACAGGATACCCATTGAGATGTTTCAACAAACAGATGCTGTGCTGGAGGCACTTACTCATCTATCCCAAGAAATTTGGAAGACAGCTACCTGGCTAACTGACTGGAAGAGATGCATATTTGTACCCATTCCAAAGAAAGGTGATCTCACAGAATGTGGAAATCATCGAATATCATTAATATCACATGAAAGTAAAATCTTGCTGAAGATAATTCAAAAATGGTTGCAGCAGTATATTGACAGAGAACTTCCAGAAATTCAAGCTGGATTCTGAAGAGGATGTGGAACAAGAGATATCATTGCTGATGTCAGATGGATCTTGGTTGAAAGCAAAAAATTACCAGAAAGATGTTCACTTGTGTTTTATTGAGTATGCAAAATCATTTGATTGTGTGGATCACAACCAATTGTGGATAACATCGAGAAGTATGGGAATTCCAGAACACTTAATTGTACTCATGAGGAACCTGTACATAGACCAGAAGACTGTTGTTCAAACAAAACAAGGAGATACTGAATGGTTTAAAATTAGGAAGGGAGTATGTCAAGGTTGTATCCTTTTGCCATACTTATTCAATCTGTATTCTGAGCAAATAACCCTAGAAGATAGACTATATGAAGAAGAACTTAGTGTCAGGAATGGAGGAAGAGTCATCAACAACCTGCAATATGCAGATGACACAACCTTGCTTGCTGAAAGTGAAGATGCCTTGAAGCACTTACTGATAAAGATTGAAGACTACAATCTGCAGTATAGATTACACCTCAATATAAAGAAAATGAAAATCCTCACAACTGGACCTACAAGCAGCATCACAATAAATGGAGAAAAGATGGAAGTTGTCAAAATGAAATATTTCATATTTCTTGGTTACATAATCAACACCAATGGAAGCAGCAGTGAAGAAATCAGACAATGTATTGCACTGGGCAAATCTGCTACAAATGACCTCCTTAAAGTGCTGAAGAGCAAAGGTACCTCCTTGAAGGCTAAAGTGCACCTGATCCAAGCCATGATATCTTCCATCATCTCATATGCATGTAGTGGTGTAGTGCCTAAGGCATTTGGCCTGCTAACCAGAAGGCTGGTGGTTCAAACCTACCAGTCATTCCTTAGAAGGAAGGTTGGGCAATCTACTTCCATAGTGATACTGCCTCGGAA
>NW_006922187.1:608319-609881 GCF_000298275.1 Orycteropus afer afer | reverse complement strand
TGTGTGTGTGTGTGTGTGTTGTTGTTGTTGTTGTTGTTGTTCTGTGCCGTCAAGTTGGACCCAACACATAGCGACCCCTCCTTGGGCTTCCAAGGCAGTATCACTATGGAAGTAGATTGTCCAACCTTCCTTCTGAGGAGTGGCTGGTGGGTTTAAACCTACAGCCTCTACACGGAGTCCAATTCACCTTCCACACTTGTTCAGCTTGCATATCTATCTATCTATACACTTATAGATGATTGTTATTACTGTTACTGCAGGATTATGTATGTACTAGTATATACCTTTGTTGCCTTTAACTCTTGTGCTCCTCCAATTATTATCCTTTGCCTTGGTCATTTTGTGCTAAATTCCCTCTTATTGTATATTGCCTTTCCCTTCACCGAAGTAAATACTTATCTACTGTTTTACTTAGTGATTAGGGTAAATCACTAAGAATTGTTTTAAGATATGTTCTGCCAACAGATAAAAAACCTGTTGAGCAATTTTTCACATTTACTAGCTTAAAAAATATACCAGTGAAGAAATTTCAAAACAAGTATTTCACTGTGAAGTTTGCAAAATTGATTTTTTCTGAATGCAGAGGCCAGTCTTATGGCATCTCATTTTAAAGACATGCAACAGAATATTTCAAAATGTAATGAATATGTCAGTTTCATACCATGTGGTATGCATTCACTTAATCTTACAGCATACAGTGCAGTAGATTGTTGTCCAGAAGCATTTGATTTTTTTTCTGTTGTTCACTTACATTTTTTGTCACCTCTACCCACCAATAGGTAGTTCTTAAAACATATTTAGGCAATGAGTGAGTATTAAAATATCTTCCTAATGCACATTGGGAAGCACATGCCGTAGCAACGAGTGCAATCCTGGAATCATACACCCAGATTCTAGATGCCTTGGAATATATTGCTGAAGACCAGACACAAAGGAGATGCTAAAAGAGATGCTGCAAACATAATCAATAAAAAGCAAACACAAGAGTATGTATTTATGTTGGTTATGTGGAATAATATATTGCAGCATTTTCATCAAACAAGTCAAGCTCTCCAAGATTCAGAAGTAAATTTTAAGGCATGCACAGATCTCCACCAGTCATTAACAGGATATTTAATAATTTAAGAGAAGATTTTGAAAATGCAACAAAACAAATACTGATGATCAAGCAGTTCATTGTTGCAGAAGCATTAGAAACAAACAAGTAAATGGTGGAAGTACTCCAGAAGTATCATTGTGGGTCAGAGATCAATTTCCTAACCACATTTTACATATTGACACATTGAATCTTGCATGAAAAGAAGAGCAAAAGTACATGAAGTCTGTTAAAATAGGTTTTCCTTCTTAAACAATGTGGATATACCTGATGAAGAACGTATGAAGGGATCCAATAAATTAGTGCAGATTTATCCTGATTACTTAAATACAAATTTCTATGGAGAAGTGAGCTCTGGTTGCATAGGCAGTTGACTGCTAACCAGAAGGCTGGCAGTTCAAACCCACCAGCCACTCCTCGGAAGGAAGATGGGGCAATCTACTTCCGTAGTGATACTGCCTCGGAA
>NW_006922187.1:571189-608219 GCF_000298275.1 Orycteropus afer afer | reverse complement strand
TATCTATACATACATCGGGAGCTCTGGTAGCATAATGCCTAAGGCACTTGACTGCTAACTAGAAGGCTGGTGGTTCAGACCCACCAGCCACTCCTCGGAAGGAAGATGGGGCAATCTACTTCCGTAGTGATACTGCCTCGGAAACCCAAGGAGGGGTCACTATGAATCAGGTCCGACTTGACGGCACATAACAACAACAACAACAACAACATGGATAAGTGTGACAATTTCATTCTTACATGAGAACTATGTTTATAGATTCAGGAAAGACTAATTTTACTCAGCTAGGCACATATGATTTCATAACAGAAGATAAAATATAATAATGCTTATTCCTAATGTTGCAATTGCTTTACACATATTCCTAACTTTAATGATCACAAACTTCAAAACAGAATACTCATTTTCATCCCTAAAGAATCTCAAAAGCTCTCAGTGCACAAAAATGATTCAAGAAAGATTTGATTCATTATCTTTATTGTGTATGGAATTAGATATCGTTTACAGCTTAGTTGTGACAAAATCATGGAAGAATTTGAAAGAGCAAAGAATAGAAATAAATGTTTTTAATTATAACATGTTAGAGATAAAAAACGTAACTAAAAATAAAATATAGTAATTTGTTATAACGTTTGCTTTCTGATCATAAAATTTTCCCTTATGACATCTTTTCATTTGTTCATGTGCAATTATAGCATTTATTACAAAACAAGCAAAACTGAAGCATGAGCTATTTAAAGCAAAATTGGTGAAAGTTAATTTTTCGTTATAGGAGATTAAGAGACTTTTACATTGATTGTTGAAAAACTAAGTTCACTGACTCATTTTTTTTTTGTTTGTTTTTGAGTATATGGAATATTCCTTTTTATAGAAAATATGATATATAGTAAAAATGTTAGTATCCCGCATCCACTAGAAGTTTTATAATCCAGTTCATCTCATTCTACTAAAATTACATATATCATTTACGTAATTTTGCATTCAATTGCTAATGTTATAGTTACACTTAAAAAGAAATTACAACATAGATAGCTACCACACACACACATATATCAATATATAACACATATCCCATTTGAATGTATGAGTAAGCAAAGGAGGGAACACCACAGACTATGTGTTTAGGGCCCTCACCTGCTTTAATCTAGCCCTGAAGGTTGACAATTGATTTGGCCATCTTCTTCTCTTCTTGAGCTCCCCACTGGTCTAGGTTCAACCCAATGGGAGCTAACTCCCCTGCATGGCTGGGTTCATCATCTAGCCCTGTTTGGTGGCCACTCAGGAAACCAGCACCCACAAAACCCACTGTGGAATTTCACGAAGCCAGAAGTGGAGGCACAACTCTTTACAGATAGATTTGGTTGAGGAAAAAAGAGAATTTGCCCCACACTGGCCTCTGGCTTAAACACAGTAGCTTAGAGAACTGGACAAAGGTAGTGGGACACACTCCTTTTCACTAAGCTGTGCAAAGATGGAATGGAAGCATGGTCCAACGTTGCCATCAAAAAGAAGAAGCAATTGAAGGAATTTGAAACAGCACAGAGTTTAAGTCCACACCTTCTCCCAAATGGGCAGCTCTCTAGTTGCACATGGTCCCTGGGTAGCATGAATGGTTAGGTTCTTGTCTACTAACCAAAAGGTTGCCAGTTCTAACCCACCCAGAAGTGCCTCAGAAGAAAGGCCTAGCAATCTTTTTCTGAAAAATAAGTCACTGAAAACTCGATGGAGCATAGTTCTACTCTGCCACCCATGGGGTCTCCATGAGCCAGAATCAACTTGGCTCATGGCAACTGGATTTTTTTTTTTTCTCTAGCTGTGTGATCTGAGCACAGGGAGTGACAAAGATTCTTTTTATCCATCTCAATATATATTTCACCTGAAATTCCCACTATTCACAAAATCACAGATTGTCAAATGATAGACTTTAGGATTGAAAAGGACTTAGTTTCCATTTCAACATTTTACAGTGAGGGAAATGAGGTCTAGAGATGAGAAGCAACCTGGATGACATTACATTGATGGCAGAACCAGGGCCAAAACCCTGATTTCTAGAGCCTAGACAATGTGTGCTATGGGAAAAATAACCAATAAATGATTTTGAGAATCACCATGTCTGCTTCTGCTCCAGTGGTCGCAAAATCATAGCAGTCCACCAGCCTGAAATGGGCCCACCCCTCAATTTCCACTCATAAATATTAGGAAAAGTGAAACCACTTCCACCTTCCATGCTCACCAAACTCATTATTGTCAGGTCAATTCTGAATCATAGCAACCCTGCAAGGCAGAGTAGAAACCCAAAGCATTTCCAAGGCTATAACTTTAAGCAGACAACCACATCTTTTCCCACTGAGCAGTTGGTGGGTTCAAACCACCACCCTTCAGTTAGCAGCTGAGCACTTAACCACTCACTGCAAACCAGTAAACCAGCTACCATTGAGTTAATTCCAATTCGTAATGACCCGTATGTGTCAGAATAGAACTATCCATACAGTTTTCAATGTCTAATTTTTTGACAAGGAGCCTCCAGGTGGACTAGAACCTCCAATCTTTTGGTTAGCTGCCGAGCACATTAACCATTTACACCAACCAGGGACTCCTTCCACATTCACAGAAAATCACTACTCTCTGGCAGCTCACTTTGTTGATTCCATCTCAGTTCTTATTTGCCATCTATATATTTTTTATATTTGTTTACCTGATTATTGTCTCCCTCTTCTGCATACACACTGTATTATAAACTCCATGAAGTTGGGGACCTTGTTTGGTTAACATCACTATCTCCAGTACCTACTAAAGTGCTCTCAATAAATATGATAAATAATTATATTAATAGAACAATCTATGTACTCTTCAAACTGCTTTGGAAACTTTAGTGAAAAAGGCATGTAGCCCCTCACCTACTCCTCAGGCACCTCTATGAGTCAGCAGTCTTAAGGAGAAGTGGAATCCAGTTTTGCCTATACTTGAAAATAGAATTACGACTGTAATAATTAGGCAGAGTCTACCTGCTCCCAGTACATGTATATAACAATACTTGCATAGTAGCTTTGACTAAGGACTTTTATCCCCAAAAAGGGTTATAGTCATGTATCACTTAACATCCATGATATATTCTGTGAAACAGGATGGTATGTAATTTAGACTTTGTGCAAATATAGTGCAAACACTATATTATAACCAGAAGTCCCTGGATTATAAATGAGTTCCATTCCTAAACTTGTCTTTAAGTTGAATTTGTATGTAAGTTGGAACAGTTAGGTATGGTTCATATCTAATGTCACTTGTTTATCTTAGTATATAGTGTACCTTTCTATGCATAAGAAAACATTAAAGAAATACTTTCAGATACATTAAAACATCTTTAACATTAATAATATGGTAGTAGTAGTAATAATAATGTTTTGATGAACACAAAGTTGCACCTGTTTGTAATTACAAACCATTGTATGTACCTCAAATTTTTAATATAGTAGGCCATACAGGGGTTGGAACCATGGATGAATATGCAAGCAGACATTGCCAGTTTGCCCAAATGGACAGTATGTGGTGTACAATTATAATTGAAAATAAAATGGGAGTTCTGGTGGCATAGTGCCTAAGGCATTTGACTGCTAACCAGAAGGCTGGCACTACAAACCCACAAGCCACTCCTTGACAGGAAGATTGGGCAATCTACTTCAAAAGAGATGTCACCTCAGAAACCCAAGGAGGGGTTGCTATATAGAAAACTTTATACAATTTACCACATGGTTCATTTAAGTTCTAGTTGTATTTAATAATACAGATGTAGTATTTCTCAAAGTATGATCATCAAGCCACCTACTTCTAAAATATATTGGAGGGAGGAAGGGACACATTGTTCAAAATGCCTTTTCAAGGTCACACTACAGACCCTATACTGAATGCTGCAGAAGTGAGACCTGGTAATCTGTATGTTCAACAGTCTCCCCAGGTAATTCTTGGGCACATTAAATTTTGAGATTCACTGCCCTAAATGATTGACAGAGAGGACATATTATTTTCCTAGGGCTGTGCTAAGAAATAACCACATATTGGGTGGCTTAAAACAACAGAAGTTTATTCTCTCACAGTTCTGGAGGCTAGAAGTCCAAAATGAAGGTTCACCAGACCATGATCCCTGTGAAGGCTTGCTGTTGTTGTTGTTGTTATGTGCCATCAAGTCAGACCCGACTCATAGTGACCCCTCCTTGGGTTTCTGAGGCAGTATCACTACGGAAGTAGATTGCCCCATCTTCCTTCCGAGGAGCGGCTGGTGGGTTTGAACCACCAGCCTTCTGGTTAGCAGTCAAATGCCTTAGCCACTATGCTACCAGAGCTCCAGGAAGGATTTATACTCCCTGCCTCTTCATAGCTGCTGGGGGTTGCTCACAAGTCTTAGTCTTTTTGGCTTGTAGACATATCACACATTTGCTGATTCATTTGCATTGCATCACAGTGAGTCCCGTGACATTCTTCCTGTGTTTGTGTGTTTCTGTGTCCAATTTTCCTCTTTTTACAAGGACACCAGAGAGTACGTTAGGACCCATCGTTATCCAGTATGACCTCATCTTAACTTGATTACGTCGGTAAGGATCCTCTTTCCAAATAAGGTCACATTCACAGGTACTGGCTGTTTGGACTTGAACATATATGTTGTTGTTCTTGTTGTTAAGGAGCTCTGGTGACACAGTGTCTAAACAGAAGGTTGGCAGTTCAAACCCAGCAGCTGCTCCATGGAAGGAAGACAGAGCAATCTACTTCTGTAAAGATTTACCACCTCATAACCCAATTAGGGTTGCTCTGTGTCAGAATTTATTCAATGGCAGTGGGTTTGGGTTTTTTGGTTTTGTTGTTATTAGGTGTTGTCAAGTGAGTTTCAACTCATAGAGATCCAATGTACAACAGAACACTGTCTGGTCCTGTGCCATCTTCACAACCATTGCTATGTTCAAACACATTTTTGCACCTACTGTGACACAGGATGTTTGCAATTGTTTCTTCTCATTTTGAGTCATGCCACATCAGCAAATGAAAGTCTTGAAAGCTTTGCTGTATCCACATCATTAAGATTGACTTTACTTTGAGGAGGCAGCTCTTCTACCTTCCAACCTAAGGAGTTCATCTTCCAACACTATCATATATCTTTTGGGGGGACACAATTCAACCTGTACCAGAGGCTTTGATGTATTCTCTCTGATCCTCCTCATTAAGGAGCAGCGCATACTCAGCCAGTCTTAGGTTTGGCCCAGGTTGGAATTCTGCCCTTGCTCTGCCTGATTTCTGCAGTTCCCCTTGTATGAGCTCCAAATTGTACTCGTCCACATGGAACTAGACTTACAATCACATTAGCAAGGGGCCTGTGTTTTCAATCTCTCCTTCTAAACTTGTTCAAGGTTCACTCTTAAGTACAAACCTTTATCCATTATGTTGTCCACAGTAAATGCCTTCTGCTAATGATGAATTAACACAGCTGGCACTTTGCCTGTCTCTTCTGATCTGGGTCTACCAAGCCCTACAGAGAAGTCCATTGTCCCTGGACTGCCATGACTGGAGACTTGTTTTGTTCCACTCCTTTCAGTGGTAAGAGAATTTCCTTATCGGAAATTAACCACTTGGTTAATTGGAAACCAAGATAGGAATGAAGCAGAACCCCAGAGGCCTTGACCCTTCCTAAGTGATGCCAATGAATACCTCACCACCATCACCACCAACCCACCACTGTCACCACCACTTCCCCTCATCTAGCAGAAATGGCTCAGAATGTGCCTGATTAACTGCTTAAATCCCACTAAATGGTTTTGGTTAAGCACTCAGCTTGTAACCAAAAGGTAGGCAATTCGAACTCACCAGCCACTCCGCAAGAGAAAAGACCAGGTGATCTGCTTCCATAAAGATTACATCCTAAGAAAGCCTACAGCGCAGTTCTAGTCTGTCACAGGGGGTTACTACAAGTCAGAATCAGTTCAACAGTACCTAACAACAAAAGCATAGATAGGGTTTCCTCACATAATTTCTTGTGTTCACATAAGTTTCCTCTATCACTCTGCAAACTTTTTAAGGGCAAGTCATGTCGTCAGAACCTCTTGATCCTTAGCCACAAACACAAATTCTGGCTCATAAAAGCTAAAATTTCAAACAATATTTACTGGATGAATTGTCACTTTCTCTGCCATTATCTTGTTTTCTCTTCTTCACAACATTTAATGCTATTTAAAATTATCAAGTTTCTTTATTGGTATAATCATTTATTGCCTCCCACATACTAGAATGTAAACCTTCTGAGAGAACAAAATATGTCTGTTTTGGTTACTCCTGTATGTCTAACAGCTAGCACAGTTCCTGCCACATGATCAGGATCAGTGCTTAATAAATAATTGTTGAATAAATAATTGTTGAATGAAAATACCAAACTACTTATATTATTCCCAAAATGCACATGCTGTTTCACACATCTGAGCCTTTCCATATAGTGTTCCTTTTCTGTTTCACCTAACCTGCTTCATCTAGCCAAGGAAATTCTTTTTTCCTTCAAAACTCAGTTCCAACTCATCTTCTCTGTGGGATGTCCTTGACCCCATTGGACAAAATTGATCATTCTTCTCTCTGTGTTATTCTGAAGTTTGTATACAGGCATACCTCAGAAACACTACAAGTTCAGTTCCAGACCACTGCAATAAAACAAATTTCACAATAAAGTGAGTTACACAATTTTTTTGGTTTCACAGTGCATATTAAAGTTATGTTCACACTATACTGTAGTCTATTAAGTGTTCGATAGCATTATGAAAAAATTTGAAATACTGTGAGAATTACCAAAATGTACATAGAGACACAAAGTGAGCACATGCTGTTGAAAAAATGGCACCAATAGACTTGCTCAACACAGGGTTGCCAGAAACCTTCAATTTGTAAAAAACACAACATTAGTAATAAAATGAAGTGCAATAAAATGAGACTTGCCTGTATACACCCCTATGTCGCTGTAACTACTACACTATGAGTTGGCTTTAGAAACCATACTTATCTCTGTTTAGCACAGGGCCTATCATGGAGGAAATGATTGATCATTACACCGCCAACCCTTGGAATCCTTACATCTAGCAGAGATGGCAAACTCACAGACCCTTTCTGCAAGGGACTCACTGTCCAATGGAGGACAAATGAATAAGTAAATGTGTCTGTATGTAATAGGTACTCAACAAATATTTATTGAATTGAAATTAATTTATCAAATTGTTCTCACCAAATTCATATTACTTTTGTTGCTCAGAGGCACTTCCACAACTCACCTTCCAGACAAACCATCCCCATTTTTCAAGATAAAGTTCAAGTCCTAACTATTCTTGTCTATTCCAGAATTCACTGAGATCCTAGAATCATAGTATTTCAGAATTTGATTCCCTATAACATTAACCCAGCCAAGACATGTAGTTTGGCACAAGTCTTCTATCCTGGACTCCAGAACATATCACAACTCTGAAACTTTCTAAAGACACCATGACAGGCAGCCATTTCCAAATGATCTGAATGAAGCCAGTTGGCTACCTAAGATAAGCTCCAGTTTATACTTAGCTGAGCCCTTACAAAGGGCAGCTCAAGTGCTCCCAGCACAGCACAACACATTTTCATGTCCATTGTTCATATTATCCAAGACATCTGTGATTCAGTGGTAGAACTGTTGCCTACCTTCAGGAGACCTGGGTTCAATTCCTGACCAATGCACCTCAGTGCAACTAATTACGGTGGTGGCACAGGACTGACTGGGCAGCATTCTATTCCATTGTGCATGGGATTTCCATGAGCCAAGGGCCAATTCAACAGTAGCTAACAAAACAATAAAAATTCATATCATATCAGTTCTCTCATCTGACCTGTTAGCAATCTCAGGAGATAATGGGGCTCGAAGACTAAGGCTACACAGTTAGAAAGTTTTCAGAGCCAGTACTAGTTTTTAGGAGTTCATTGGAAGTGGGGGTGGTATGATGATTTGTGTTTGATTGTTTCCCTTCCAGGTTGACCAAAACTTGGCCTACAGAAGCCAACAACAGCTAGATCTCTTCCTGTCAAGCACTAACCCAGCATAGGAGGGCCATTCCACTTCCCAGGGGTTAACGCAAAGCCAGCCTGGGTTTTCATAGCAGCCTGCATTTTGTTTAAAGAAAAAAATCTGCAAGTAAAGAAAACACTGACAGGAACCATCTGCCCTCTCCCAAAGCTTGAAAGACGCTGCATGTGGACTCCCTAATCCTTCCCCTCACCCCTCAGCCAGGAATGAATTTCATTTGGAGGCAAAATTAGGGGGCTGTGTGTGAGCAAGGGAGGAGAGAGGGAAGCCAGGAACATCTGGACATCTTTTCTTTGTAAATTCAGAAGACGGCAGGGAATCACTTTCCCCCCCTGACAAAGGAAATGGCCCATGGTCAGGAATTGATGACTTGCAAATCTCACACAGGTGAAGAGGTTATTGTGCCTCAAGGTCTTTGGGACTCAGATAAAAAATGAAGAGCAAATAATTTAAAAGGGGACCAGAATCCACCACCACCAGTCAGCAAAGAAAAGTTTTGGTGATTTGGCATTTTCAGTACAGTCTAATGCCCACAGATTCATTCATCTCTCCATCCATTTAGTTAGTTATTCAGCAAAAACATCTTAAGAGATGCTTGAGACTCCTTGCCAGGCTTTGTGCTTGGTGCTAGGGAAATAGCTGTGGGCAGGCATCCATCTTCATTGCTAGCAGCCTCCTAAGGGCAATATTACATAACAATCACATACAGACCAAGAGTTGCAAAGCAATCATACGGAAACAAGTACAGATAGGGTGTTAAGTACTATAAATGAGGTTTTTGTAAAACTGTAAGGCCTTGGTAGTCCAGTGGTAGAATTCTCGCCTTCCATGGGGAAGACTGGCTTTGATTTTTCACCAATGTACCTTATGTACAGCTACCATCTGTCTGTCAGTGGCGATTTGCACGTTGCTGTGACACTGGGTCCGACTTGAGGGCACATAACAACAACAACATGACACTGAACAGGTTTCAGCAGAGCTTCCAGACTAAGACAGACTAGGAAGAAAGGCCTAGCAATCTACTCCCAAAATTTAGTCAACAAAAACCCTATGGATTACAAGGGTAATCCATAAACTGCTTCTGTAAAAATCTATAGCTTTGGAAACCATATGGGGCAGTTCTACTCTGTCCTATAGTGTTGCTAGGAGTTGGAATCATGGCTTTGGTTGCAACTGCAACTGATCTTGGTGGTGGCACAGGACCAGGTAGCATTTTGTTTTATTGTGCCCAGGGGCATCATGAGACAAGGGCTGACTTTATGGCACCTAGTAACAGTATAGTGCCTAAGGCATTTGACTGCTAACCAGAAGGCTGGAGGTTCAAACCCACCAGCCACTCCTCAGAAGAAAGGTTGGGCAATCTACTTCCATAATGATACTGTTTCGGAAACCCAAGGAGGAGTTGCTATGAGTCGGGTCCAACTCGACAGCAAATAACAACAACAACATTAACTTGCCTTTCTGGTTGGAGAGAGGGGACATATTTGAGATATAGCTTTCAAGAACAATGCATAAAGCTAAATCCTGAAGATAGTCCACTCAGCCTAAAAGAGAAACCTGAAAAACAAAACCAAACCCATGATTCCAACTCCTAGCAATGCTATAGGACAGAGTAGAACTGCCCCATATGGTTTCCAAAGCTGTAGATCTTTACAGAAGCAGACTGCCTCATTTTTCTCCTGCAGAGCAGCTGGTAGGTTTGAACAACCAACCTTTTTGTTAGCATCCAAATGCTTCAACCATAGTGCCACAAGAGCTCCTAAAGAAAAAAATTAAGAGGTTATAAAAGTACAACAGTGTGAAAGGTAGTGACACAACTGGGGAAAGGGAGCAATTATGTGACTGTGTGTAACCAGAGCTTAGGAAATGAGGTAGAATGTAGTGGGAAAGAAGCCGGTAGAAGAAGGTGAAGGCCAAATATTGGAATATATGGCATGCAGCAGCACTATGCATCAATATTGTTCAATCTTTTCCATGAAAGTATTCCAACTGATGTTGTGTTTAGCTTCTTTTGAGTTAGCTCCTACTCATAGACATCCCACGCACAATAGGACTGGACCTTTGTGATCCATAGCATTTTCACTGGATGATTTTGGGAAGTAGATTGCTTAAACCTGTTCAGCATCACAGCAATACAAACTTCCACTGGCAAATGAGTGGTAGCTATGCTTGATTTGAGGTGCATCGTCTGGGAATCAAACCCAGGTCTCACACATGGAAAACAATAATGCTACCACTGGACCACCATTGCCCTCATGCCAGATGATAGCCAACAGAAGGATTGCAAGGAAACCAAGAAAGACCTATATGTCAAAGCAGCCTCTTAGAATCCTAAAATTTATTTGAAGTTTCATGTTTTCTCCTTTAAAAAAAATAATAATGTACGTTTTGCATTCTGCTTCATAATATAATTTTGGTTTTCATATTAAAAAATGTTATTTTTCTCAATTCTTCAAGGAGAATGAGTGCCCAGCAGATGGCCATATGTCCTCCAACAAATGGCCATATAGCTCTAGGAGTATGTAAACCTCAACCAGAGCTTGTTGAGGATAGAGTTTTAATTTATGCAAGTTTTAATCAGAAGATGTGAAAGCAATGAAACCTACACTTCTAGCTCCTTGCTACTCAAACCCAGAGCCCTGTCCTCCAATAAGCAAGAAAATATAGGTAGAAGACACAGCTTTTCCTTCTGCAAAGGGGCACAATGCCAGAAATAACCGACATGAGGTCTCTCATCCACTCAGCCATCCTCATTCCCCTATCTTTTGCCAGTCCCACAAATTATTAGTAGTCTTTTCTGCTGAGATGACCCATTCCCAACGACATCCAACTTCATTCCCAGAGGACCTCAGTCTTTTATGGTCTTGTTTGTGCAAGGATCTAACAGTCTTCCATAAAATTTGCCACAGGACAAAGCAATATGGTGAGCTCAGGGAAATCACCAGGATTCCATACATATTCCTCTGTGCCTTCACTGTGTAGGCTGAACACTGTTTCCCCTCAATCACACCAGCTAAACATTTTCCCCTCTTGGGTCCAGGAGTCCTATTCATAGCCAAGGGGCCAAGACAACATCCAACTGAATAGAGAGATCACTGTTTCTCTTTATGGGAGCATTCCTTCCTTTGATACTTCCTTGAGTTCCATAGACCACAGAGTCACAAATCATGGAGCAAAATTTTGAAGATGAATCATTAGGTTCAGTTATCTGAGGCACATCCAGCCTCCACTTTCTGGTTCCTAAATTAATAGTCACTGATCCAGAATGCATACCACATCCTGAAAAACAACACCCTAAACTTTCAATTAGTTACTTCCCACCTGTTGCCATATCTGAATCTTCTATATGACAATTGAAGGTCACCTGGAGAATGGAGATCATGATTGTCATAATAATCAGTCCAGTACATTATTTCTTCCATTGTACTTAGCAGGGACTTAGGGTTGAAATGTAGGCATTTAGCAGTGACAAGAGCCTTGGAAGGAAGAAGCTGAAGAGCCCATGCATAATGTATTCATCACCTCTTGTGCCTGGCCTCTCCTCCTCCTAGCCCATCTTTAATCCCACCTGTTACTAGGGCAATGAGTCCACAGATATAGTCTGATAACAGATAACCTGATTGCACCATCTATCTAGGCTTTCTGCCTTGAAGCTTGTCTGATAACTTGGTGTGAGATACCCGCAGGAGCCCATCCAGTACTCATGCATAGGTTGGCTCCATAAGGGGTTAACAATCTCCAGTTGCTAACTGACCCCTAGAAACAATGGACAAATGCTATCCTTTTCCATCACTTAGATGTGTAATTCTAAAGTTCTCAGACCATCCCAGTGGGATTGAGCACCATAGCAGTCATCAGCTAAATAATGCAACTTTGAATTGGCTTTCTCACCTTCCTTGTTTTGCTCTTCCCAGATGCCACCCATTTTCTCTGGAATCACACACCAAACTACCTGCCCACAAGGGTTTCTGGGTCTGATTAGGGTTATATTGGGATAATAACAACAACAACAAAAAAAAGTAAAGAGGACGAGAAACACTTACTGATGAAGATCAAATATCATAGTCTTCAGAATGGATTACATCTCAACATAAAGAAAAACAAAAGTCCTCACAACTGGACCAATAAGCAACATCATGAGAAACAGAGAATATATTGATGTTGTCAAGAGATTTCATTTTATTGGAATCAACAATTCAAGTCCATGGAAGCCTAATACCAAAACCAAATCTACTACTATTAAGTCAATTCCAACTCATAGAGACCCTACAGGACAGAGTAGAATTGCCACATAGGGTTTCCAAGGCTGTAAATCTTTACAGAAGCACACTACCTCATTTTTCTTCCACCAAGCAACTGGTGGGTTCAAACGTCTGACCTTTTGGTTATCAACTGAATGCTTTAACCACTACATCACCAGGACTCCTTCCCATGGAAACAGAGTCAAGAAATCAAAAAACACACTGCATTGGGCAAATCTGCTGCAAGAGACTTGTTTAAAGTTCTAAAAAGCAAATATATCACCTTGAGGAGTAAGGTAAGACTGATGTAAGCAATGATACTTTCAAACACCTCATATGCATGGACAGTGAATCAGGAAGACTGAAGAATAATTGATGCATATGAACTATGGTATTGGTGAAGAATATTGAATGTACCATGGACTTCCAGAAGAATGAACAAATCTATCTTAGAAGAAGTACAGCCAGAATGGTCCATAGAAGCAAAGGTGACGGAACTTGTCTCATGTATTTTGGTCATGTTATCAGGAGGGAACAGTCACTGGAGAAAGACATAATGCTTGGTAAAGTAGAAGTTCAGTGAAAAAGAGATAGATTGGCACAGTGGCTGCAATGATGGGTTCAAACATAGCAACTATTTTGAAGATTGTGCAGGATCAGGCAGTGTTTTGTTCAGTTATACGCAGGGACACTATGAGCCAGAACTGACTTGACAGCACCTAACAACAACAACAATCTAAAATGGTTGCTACAAGATGTAGTCCTAGTAAGCAGACCATCAGACAGGATTCTGCACCTAGAATACCAACAGGTCAGATGGCAATAAGGTCCCACTGCCAACAGTGAATTGGGGATGGTGATAGCCCCTAGCAGGCAATAGCATCATAAGCACTAAAACTAGTGGATTGAAATGAGGTAGAGAAAGGTAGTGAACCATGGATACATTGAATGCTATGGGGCCTGTGGTGATTACAAGGCTTATAGATTTGACCAGCTGTTGTTAATGGGTTTAGAAACCTTCACAAAAAGAAAATAGCAGCTCAGTTAAACAACTATCAATTCAAGACTTGCTGGAACTCAGAAAGCTTCTATGCCAAGTGACATGGCTCTCTGAGGTTTGGACACCAATTTGTTGTTGCTGTTGTTACGTGCTGTCTAGTTGGCCCTGACTCATAGTGACCCTATGTACAACAGAACAAAACACTGCCCAGTTCTGTGCCAGCCCCACAATCCTTGCTATATCTGAGCCCATCTTTGCATCCACTGTGTCAATCCATCTTGTTGATGGCCTTCCTCATTTTCCTTCACCCTCCACTTTACCAAGTATGATATGCTTCTCCAGGGAATGGTCCCTTCTGACAACATGACCAAAGTAGGTAAGACAAAGTCTGGCCATTCTTGCTTCCAAACAGCATTCCAGCTGTACTCCTTCCAGGACAGATTTGTTAGTTCTTTTAGCAGTCCATGGTACTTTCAGTATTCTTCACCAGCACCACAACTCAAAAGCATCCATTCTTCTTTGATCTTCCTTATTCATTATCCAGCTCTTGCATGCATATGAGGTGACTGAAAATACCATGGCTTGGATCAGGAGCACCTTAGTCTTCCAAGAGATACATTTGCTTTTCAGCACCTTAAAGAGATTTTTTTGCAGCAGATTTGCCCAGTGTAAGACATCATCTGGTGTCTTGACTGCTGTTTCCATTGGTGTTAATTGTGGAACCAATTAATATAAAATCTTTGACAACTTCTTCAATCTCTTCTCCATTTATTGTGATGCTGCTTATTCATCCCATTGTGAGGATTTTTGTTTTCTTTATGTTGTGTCATCCATACTGCAGACTGTAGTCTTTAATCTTCATAAGTAAGTGCTTCAAGTCATCCTCACTTTCACCAAGCAAAACTGTGTCATCTGAATATTGCAATTTGGCCTAAAATAAATGAAGTGGGGAGTCCCTGTGTGGTGCAATGTGTTAATGCTTTCAGCTGCTAACCAAAAGTTTGGAGGTTCAAGTCAATCAGAAGTGTCTCAGAAGAAAGCCTTTTAGTGATCTGCCTTCAAAATATCAGCCATTAAAAACCCTATGGGGCACAGTTCTATTCCAACACACACAGGATGGCCATGAATCAGTTAACTTGATGGCAACTGGATAAATGAAATAGAAGTGCTGAAACTGCCTGGGAAGAGTACTGAAGAAAGGATCAAAGGCTCAGGAAGGTAGGAATGTTGTTGTTGTTGTTATGCACCGTCAAGTCAGACCGACTCATAGCGACCCCTCCTTGGGTTTCCAAAGCGGTATCACTACAAAAGTAGATTGCCCAACCTTCCTTCCAAGGAGTGGCTGGTGGGTTTGAATTTCCAGCATTCTGGTTAGCAATCAAGTGCCTTAGGCACTACACATATAGCATCTTAATTTACTATGTTGTTGTTGCTGTTGTTATTTGCTGTCAAGTCGCACTCGACTCATAGCGACCCCTCCTTGGGTTTCCAAGGCAGTATCACTACAAAAGTAGATTGACCAACCTTCCTTACTATAGATACACCAAAATTGTACTCGTGAAGTATCTGTACCTAGACCAGGAGGCCTTCATTCGAACAGAACGAGGGGACATTGCATGGTTTAAAATCAAGAAGGGAGTGTGTCAGGATTCTATCCTTTCACCATACTTACTCAAACTGTATGCTGAGCTAATAATCCGAGAAGCTGGACTAATATGAAGAAAAGTGAGGCATCAGGACTGGAGGAAGATTCATCAACAACCTGTGATACACAGATGACACAACTTTGCTTGCTGAAAGTGGGGATGACTTGAAGCACTTACTGATGAAGATTAAAGACTACAGTCTGCAGTATGGATTACACCTCAATGAAGAAAACAAAAATCCTCACAGCTGGACCAATAAACAACATCACAATAAATGGAGAAAAGTTTGAAGTTGTCAAAGACTTCATATTACTTGGTTCTACAATCAACACCAATGGTAGCAACAATCAAGATATCAGACAACATATACAACACAATGCAACCAATACTATGGAGTCCCCCCCCCCCCTTGGGTTTCTGAGGCAGTATCACTATGGAAGTAGATGGCCCAACCTTCCTTCTGAGGAGTGGCTGATAGCATTGGACAAATCTGCTGCAAAAAATCTCTTTCAAGTTCTGAAGAGCAAAGATGTCTCCTTGAAGACTAAGGTGCACCTGACACAAGCCATGGTATTTTCGATTGCTTCATATGCATGTGAGAGCTGGACAATGAATAAGGAAGACCGGAGAAGAGTTGATGCTTTTGAGTTGTGGTGTTGGCAAAGAATGCTAAAAGAACTAACAAATCTGTCCTGGAAGAAGCACAACCAGAATGCTCCTTGGAAGTGAGAATGGCCAGACTTTGTTTTACCTACTTCGGTCATGTTGTAAAAAGGGACCCTTCCCTGGAGAAGGATATCATGCTTGGTGAAGTGGAGGGCCAATGGAAAAGGAGAAGGCCCTCAATGAGATGGATTGACACAGTGGCTATAATGATGGGCTCAGGTATAGCAAAGATTATGGGGCTGGCACAGGACCGGGCAGCATTTTGTTCTGCTATACATAGGGTTGCTATGAGTTGGAGATGACGTGACAGCAGCTAACAACACCACCAAAATTTATCTTATCTGCAGGTCAAAAGAGTTGTGTAAAGAGTCGTTTGGACTACCTTTTGGAATAGCTAGAAATCCTTCTTTCAATTTAAAACCAAACCTGTTGCCATCAAGTTGATTTTGACTCATGGTAACCCCAGGTGCTACAGAGTACAAGTACTCCCTAGGGTTTTCTTGCCTATACTCCTTATGGAAACAGATCACCACATCTTTCTTCCATGGCACCACTGGGTGATTTGACCTACCAACCTATTTATGCCATTCTGGGGCTTTGTAGGAGCTCTGGTGGCATAGTAGTTAAAGCATGCAGCTGCTAAACAAAAGATAGGTGGTTCAAATACACCAGCTACTCCAAAGGAATAAGATGAGGCAATCTGCTTCTGTAAAGATTTCCTACCTTGGAAACCCTATGGGGCAGTTCTACTCTGCCCTAAAGGGTTGCTATGAATTAAAATCAACTGAATGGTTATGGGTTTGGTTTGTTTTTTTAGCTTTTTGATCTGGGTCTTTCTTAAAGCTGCCAGTTTTTCAGATCACCTAGTAAATGGGTAAGGTCAATACACCCAAATGTGACATCAACTGATTGCAAATTTCAAGGAGATCCACCTTCTCACTGGAGGGGAGAACAGGAAAGACCATTTTACTTCTCACTTGGAGAAGATCTCTGATCTTTCTAGATCAGGGGTTGGCAACTAAAGTCTACATATCCAATCAAGCCCATAGCTTGTTCAGCTTGTTCTTATAAATAAAGTTTTGTTGGAACACAGTCACATTCATTCATTTACATATTGTCTACAGCTGCTCTTACAGTACAACAGCACAGTACTTGCAACAGAGACCATGTGTCCAAAGCCAAAAATATTTTCTATCTTGCCCTTAATAGAAAAAGCTTGTCAACCCTGCTACACAAATGATATCTTCACAGAATGTATACCCACCCTCGGCAAACGTATCTTGACCAACATCTAAGGAATCTATTACCAGAACTTAACAGCATAATGTCATGAGTCTAATGAACCAGCATTATATCCTGTGAGATGGTGAAGGCTGTCAAGATCTTGTAGAGTATATGGTAGCATAGACCTGGAGAACTTACAAATCCCTGAATCAGGACAGTGAACATATTTCTGCTCTCCTTGCCAGATGAACATCCTTTCTGATGTTCTTTGTGATTTGGATTGGAGAAGAATGCATTTGCCCACTACAGATGCAGTATGTGGGACTGTAATACTTAGTTCTGGAAGAAGAACACATCTGGAACAACAGCTACAATTGAAATCTCCTCCTAATTAAATTTATGATAATTCATTATCATCTCAAGTATCTTTTCACTGGCAAAAACAAAATTAAGTGTGAATGAGGTAGGAAGCACCCTGCCTGTATCTTTCAAGTACTATTGCTTTTGTGTGTGTGTGTGTGTGTAAATAATGAAAGCTAATGACTTCTACACTACCCTTTCTCCACAAAAGAACAAATTGTTTCAGTTACCTAGTGGTTGTTGTTGTTGTTACACGCCGTCGAATTGGTCTCGACTCATAGCGACCCCTCCTTGGGTTTCCAAGGCGGTATCACTACGGAAGTGGCCAAATTTCCTTCTAAGGAGTGCTACTATAGCAGAAATATCACGGGTGCATGGCTTTAACAAACAGAAATTTATTTTCTCACAGTTTAGAAGGCTACAAGTTCAAAATCAGAGCACCAACTCTAGGAGAAGGTTTTCCTCTTTCTGTCCACTCTGGAGGAAAATCCTTGACTCTTTTCAGCTTCTATTCCACTGTACCTTGGTCATGTGTTCTGGCATCTATCTTCTCCCACCTCCCACCCCCCACCCCATTTGCTTAATCTGTTATTTTATATCTCACAAGAGATTGCCTAAAAACACACCCAACACTGTCACCCAACATTATTGTGTTGTTAGGTGCCATTGAGTCATCTCAGACTCATAGCTACCCTAGGCACAGCAGAATGAAACAGTGCCTGGTCCCATGCCAGCTCCACAATCCTTGCTGTACTTGAGCCCATCACCCCAGCCACTGTGTCAATCCATCTTGTTGAGGGCCTTCCCCTCTTTCATTGACTCTCCACCTTACCAAGCACGACTTCTTTCTCTAGGGAATGGTCCCTTCTCACAACATGACCAAAGTAGATGAGATGAAGTCTGGCCATTCTTGCTTCCAAAGAGCATTCCACCTGCCCTTCCTCCAGGATAGGTTTTTAGATCTTTTAGCAGTCCATGGTACTTTCAGCATTCTTTGCCAGCACCACAACTCAAAAGCATCAACTCTTCTTTGATCTTCCTTATTCATTGTCCAGCTCTCACATGCATATGAGGCGACTGAAAATATCATGGCTTGGGTCAGGCACACCTTAGTCCTCAAGGAGACATCTTTGCTCTTCAGCACTTGAAATAGGTCCTTTGCAGCCTATTTTCCCAATGCTATACCTCATCTTATGTCCTGACTGCTGCTTCCTTTGGCGTCAATTGTTTGTTGTTGTTGTTGTTGTTGATGTTGTTACCATTGAGTCGGACCCAACTCATAGCAACTCCTCCTTGGGTTTCTGAGGTGGTATCACTACAGAAACAGATTGTACAACCAAGCAATGTGAAGTCTCTGACAACTTCAATCTTTTTTCCATTTATTGTGATGCTGCTTATAGGTCCAGTTGTGAGGATTTTTGTTTTCTTTATATTGAAGTATAATCCATACTGCAGACTGTATTCTTCAATCTTCATCAGTATGTGCCTCAAGTCATCCTCACTTTCAAGCAAGCAAGGTTGTGTCATGTGCAAATTGCAGGTTGTTAATGATTCTTCTTCCAACCCTGATGCCACATTTCTTCTTCATATAGTCCAGTTTCTCAGATTATCTGCTCAGCATACAGATTGAATAAGTATGGTGAAAGGGTACAACCCTGGTGCACTCTCTTCTTGATTTTAAACCATGCAGTGTCCCCTTGTTCTGTTCGAAAGACAGCCTCCTGGTCTATGAAATCAAGTACTCTGGAATTCCCATTCTTCTCAGTGTCACCCACAATTTGTTATGATCCACACAATCAAATGCTTTTGCATAGTCAATAAAACACAAGTGAGCATCTTTCTGGTATTCTTTGCTTTCAGCCAAGATCCATCTGACATCAGCAATGATAGCCCTTGCTCCACATCCCCTTCTGAGACCAGCTTGCATTTCTGGAAGTTCTCTGTCAATATACTGCTACAACCACTTTTTAATTATCTTCAGCAAGATTTTACTTATATGCGATATTAATGATATTCTTCAATGATTTCCACATTCTGTGGGATCACCTTTCTTTGGAATGGGTACAAATATGGATCTCTTCCAGTCAGTTGGCCAAGTAGCTGTCTTTCAAATCTCTTCGTAGCTGAATGAGTGCCTCCAGTAGGGCATCCATTTGTTGAAACATCTCACATGGTATTCTGTCAGTTCCTGGAGCCTTGTTCTCACCCAACAGTAGTACTGCCTTATTAACATAGCATAGAAAACCCATCTCCAAATGGGATTATAACCACAGTCATAGAGATAGGAATTACATAAGTATTTTTGGGGACCATAATTCAGTCCACAACATTCTACCCTTTGTCCCCCCAAAATTCATGTCATTCCCACATGGAAAACACATTCAGACCATCACATCATCCCAAAACTCTGAAATCAACTTCAAGTAAAAAATCTCATCTTCTGAATCATCTAAATTAAATATGGGTGTGATGTTAGGGGTATTCCATCTGGGGTAAAATTCTTCTTTATCTTTGAACCTGTGAGATCTAGACTGCAAGTTATCTGCTTCCAAAGTACATTGGCAGAATATGCACAAGTAGACATTTTCATTACACATGGGAGAAATTGAAAAAAAAAAAAAAGAAGAAGAAAGGAGGGATAACAGCATCAAGCAAGTCCAAAATCTAGCAGAACAAATTACATTAGCTCTCAAGGCTTGAAAACAGATCTGAAAGCTATGTGGAAAATCTGTCAGTCACCAAAATTATCCATTCCAGCTACACACCCAGGCTGGGGTAATAATGACAAGGAGATTTAGTGCCCCGTTGTCCTTCCACGAAGGGAATGCAAATGAGATCTCTATCTCCTGGTCTACAAAAGTCCTCAGTTTTAATTGGTAAACTATGCTCGGAGCTCTGGTAGCATAGTGCCTAAGACATTTGACTGCTAACCAGAAGGCTGAGAGTTCAAACCCGCCAGCCACTCCTCAGAAGGAAGGTTGGGCAATCTATTTCCGTAGTGATACCGCCTCAGAAACCCAAGGAGGGTCACTATGAGTCAAGTCCGACTCGATGGCACATAACAACAACAACAAAAACATGGTATAATTCTGAATCCTTAAGAATTAGTTTTAGCTTGGAGCCAGTACCCAGTAGCATTCCAAAAGTTTAGCCATTTCTCTTTCCTTGCGTCACAATCACTGTGTTAAAAGTAGGAAGCACCTTTGGAGAAAACTAAGATAGTCACAGGGATATATATGTTTAGGCTTAGCAAGGCCCAGGCCTCCCTTTCACTCCAATAACTGAATCAGATGCCATACAGGTAAGAAGCAAAGAGTAATAATGCACTGCCGTCGAGTTGGATCCGACTCATGGCAACCCCTCCTTGGGTTTCCAAGGTGGTATTACTACAGAAGTAGATTGCCCAACCTTTCTTCCAAGGAATGGCTGGTGGGTTTGAACCACCAGCCTTCTGGTTAGCAGTCAAATGCCTTAGGCTTTATGCCACCAGAGAGTAATATGGTGGCTCAAATCAGCCACTGCTCTGTCCTTGCCCAAGTTACAGTTTAGCAAAAGAGACAAAAATCATACATGGAAATGTTTAATGTCTAGCTGCAGTATGATACATCATGACATGAATACAGGGTACTATGAGAACATATAGTAGAAAAGTCTGCCCCAGTCAGGTCAAGAAAGACTTCCAGGGAAATAACACTTAAGGTATAATCTGAAGGACAGGTAGCTGAAGAATCAGAGTACAAAAAGAATGACAATACACTCCCAAATTTATTTTAAAAAGTAGATGTGTCCATGCAATTGGAGTGTCTTCTACACAGTTTGAGGCACATCATCTATATTCTGGGAACTGACCAGACTACAATGTGACTGCTTATATATCATGTTTATATACCATGTTCATATTTGCATGTACATCTATGTACATAGAAAAAAGTCTGGAAGGATATCTAGTGAAATGTGAATGGTTTCTCTGACAGGTGGAATTACAAGTGGTTTTCTTTCCTTATAGCTCCTTTTCTGGGTAATTAGGAGCCCTTGGGTAATTAGGAGCACATGGTTAACTCACTCAGCTGCTAACTGAAAGATTGGAAGTTTAAGTTCCCAAAAACTCCTTGAAAGAAAGATCTGGCAATCTGCTTTCAAAAAAAAAAAAAAAATCAGTCACTGAAAATTCTATGGAGCACAGTTCTACTCTGACAAATGGGGGTCCACCTTAAGTCAAAATCAGCTCAGCAGAAACTTCTGATTAATTATCTTCCACAAAATATAAAAGTAGATGTCATAGTTCAGGAGCTCTGGTGGTGTAGTGCCCAAGGTATTTGCTTGCTAACCAGAAGGCTGGTGGTTTAAACCCACCAGCTGCTCCTCAGAAGGAAAATTGGGCAATCTACTTCTGTAGTGTTACTGCCTGAGAAACCCAAGGAGGGGTCGCTATGAAACAGATCTGACTCAACAGCAGTGAAATCGTAGTTGTTCAGTAATAGAGTTCTTGCCTTCCATTCAGGAGACCCAAGTTCAATTCCTGGCCAATGCAGCCACCTCCCATCTGTCAGTGCAGGTTTGTGTGTTGCCATGAGGCTAAACAGGTTTCAGCAGAACTTCCCAACTAAGACAGCCTATGAAGAAAAAAAAGCCTGGCAATCTACTTCTGAAAATAAGCCAGTGAAACACCTGTGATCCCAGCAGTTCAAATCCCAGCCAATCATGGGGATGGTGCAAGGCTAGGAAGCACTTTGTTCCACGGTGCATGGGGTCACCATATGTCAGGGGCCCACTCAATGAAACCCAATAGCAGAAACAATTGTTTGTGTAAACTGAAAATAATTTACACACTTGTTTTCTTAAAGAGTCTTTGTACCTTTGATTTTTAAGCCAGTTGACCTCTCGACTCTCAGATGCAGGTGTGTCTGCATCACACTTGTAGTTATAAACTTCCAGAATTGAATTCTAGAGCTGCAAGAGCAACTAGTGGTCTCAATCTTGCCCATGGCCACAAAAGACCCCAGTCCTGAGCCAAGGGCAGCAGCTCTGACACTGTGCAGAACCTCAGCCTCTGTCTCTCTGGCTACATCTGGCACGGACTGTTCTTTTGGCAGCATGAGTCCCGGGTTTAATGCATTCCTGTAAGAGATCAGCTGTTGGAGTCCCCATACATCTCCCACCTCCACCCAGAAAACCAAAGCAGACTTCATTTATTAAAAATTTCACTGGTCTCAGAAAGAACAAATGGTTGGGCCAACAGCTTAACCATCTTTGCATTTGAGGATCAGCAAACATCTTGAACTCTTTCCCTAGTATTTTGGGTTTGTCAAAAGTCTCAGTCATGCTTGGCTGATTAATTCTAAATGCACATGGCTTAAAAAGAAGCAGGGGAAAAGCAAATTGGATCCTGATGTTTTTGATTCATTCACACCTAATTCAGCCAGATGTGGGGAAAAGGCAAGAGGGGAAGGGGCACTAGATGCCCCACATTCAATCATGAAGTGTTCCTCCAAGGCAGGAGGCTGACAGGGACTGAGCATCAACAGAGAGCTAGCAAAACTGGATTCTATTTAACACATCTCTTCTAAGCATCTTCTCTGTGCCAGACCCTATGCTAGGCACTGGAGACAAAAGATGAGCCAGTTTCCCTGCCCATGAGGAATTCAAAGCCCAGTAGCAGAAATGAACATATAAGCTGATAACTCCACTGAAGACTGTCAGAGCTGGGATAGAACATACAGGGGATAGTGGGGCCATCAAGGAGGAAGGAGCCAGTTATGTCCAAAGGTTAGGAATGATAGTAATGTCTCCCAGTTATTGAGTACTTGCTGTGTTCCAGTCCCTTATGTACATTATATGAATAATTCTCACAACAACCCAATGAGACAAGTATTACTCTCATCCTTATTTTATAGATTTGAGGTACTGGTGGTTAATAGAATTCTTGCCTCTCATGTGGGAGACCTGGGTTTGATTCACATCCAATCACCTTATACACAGCTACCACACATCTGTCAGTGGAGGTTTGTGTGTTGCTATGATGCTGTCTTGGTTATCTAGTGCTGATAATGAAAATGTGACAAGGAGATTGTGTTTTGCTTACCTAGTGCCACTCTGATAGCAAATATACCACAAATAGGATGGCTTAAACAAACAGGGGTTTATTCTTACAATTTGGAGGCTTTAAGTCCAAGTTCAAAGTACCAACCTCTAGGGGCTGGGTGAAAGCCCCTCAGCCTTGGACTTCAGCTCTGCCTTCACTCCCGGCCCACTGAAGCTGTAGGCTTTTTCTTCAGTCAGACAGCTGCTGGCTGCTGGGGCTGACAAGCCCAAGGTTGACAAGTAAAAAGGCACAGTCCTAATGTTAGCAAACCACACGGCAAGCCATTAATTCAATTCCATTGCAAGTCCTGAGGTCAGCAGAGCATGGCAGGCTGCTGAACAGCAACATGGCTACATGCAAGGTCCAAGCATGCCATAAGCTAGAGACTATCCCCAAGCCTTCTCCTTGTATACTGGAAGCAGACCACATGCCAAAGGCAACTACTCAGCTGCTTGTGGTAAATTCCACCATGGAGTTGATTGCCAGTGTCATCATGGGGAATAACTACCTCCAGCTGCCCAACCACTCAACCAGGACCAGCCAAGTTGACATACAAATTTAACTACCACAGATGGGTTTAACCAACATATTTATTTTCCCACAGTTTAGGAAGCTAGAAGTCCCAATTCAGAGTGTCAGCTCTAGGGGAAGGCTCTCTCTCTCTGATGGCTTTAAAAGAAGGTCTTTGTCTCTTCAGCTTCTGCTTCCTGGCTTCTTGGTTACCTCCATATGTCCTGGCATCTATCTTACCTCATCTCTCCTCTGCCCAATTGTTTAATCTCTTTTATATCTCAAATTATCCTGCCTACAAACTACTCATGCCTCATTAACATAACAAAGAAAACCCATTTCCAAGTGGGATTACAATCACAGGCATAAAGTTTAGGATTTACAACACACACTTTTGAGGACTAAGTGCTCTACATGCCTTATCAGTCGTATAAGAAAAATGCTATTTTTTGACTCCCATTGGGATTACAAGGGAAATCTTTATGGAATTAGATTGCCTCACCTTCCTTCTATGGAACACCTGGTGGGTTTGAACCACTGACTTTCTGGTTAGCAGTCAAATACCTTAGGCACTGCCCCACCAGAGCTCCTTACTTTTTGGACATGATTCCATCCATAACAGATGCTAAGCATGTTTTATCAGAGCTTCCAGACTAAGACAAACTAGAAAGAAAGAGCTGGTGACTTAATTCTGGAAATCAGTCAGTTTGCAACCAGTCATGGGGATGGTACTGGACCTAGCAATGTTTTGTTCCACTGTGTATGGACTCAGCGTGAGTCTGGGGCTGACTCAGTGGCAGACCGACAATAACAAACTTCACAGATGAGGAAACAAACTTACAGGTCACACAAACAATAAGTGAAAGAGCAGGGTATGGATGCAGATCAGATGGACCCAAAGCCCAGTTCTTAATGTGTTACTATCATGAGTTTGAGTCTTGAATCACAGGGGGTTGTTTATCAGACAGATGATGGTAGAAGTTACTCATTTCAAGGTGAAGGAGCTATAAGGGCTGAGCCTTGGGGAAGGGTGCTTGTCTTAAATCTGTCACTAATTCTCTGTGTGATTTGGGAAGAGCCACTTTGCCTCTCTGACTGTGATGCTCTGCCTGGCTCCTACCCTTCACAAAACCCTCCATTTTCTACTCCTGAGGCCTCATGACTCATCTTCAAAGTCTCAGCTGTATCTCAGACTCCTGAAACTCTCCTACCCTTCAACCATGAGACTTTAACTCAGGGCAATCCACATTCAATCCACCTGCTTTCTAATACCACTCCAGCAATGTGCCCTAATATAGTTGAGCCCTTCCTCATAATAATATTTATAACTAAGATTTAATGAAAATTATATACACCAGATGTATACTGAATGGTTTGCACTTGACTATTAACCTAAAGGTTAGCAATTCAGACCCACCCAACACCACCATGGAACAAACGCCTGGCAATTTGTTTCCATAAAGATTATAGCCAAGAAAACATTATGGAGCAGTTCTACCCTATAACATATGGAGTCACCATGAGTTGAAATCAACACAATGATAATGGGTTGGTTGGTTGGTTGGTTGGTCTTTAATATTATGATAGTTAAGGTTATGTATCAACTTGGCTGGGCCTGGTTTTGAGTGGTTGGGCAGCTGGATGTAGTTATTCCCCATGGTGAGACTGGTAATCAACTCCATGGAGGAATCCACTGGAGCAGCTGAGTTGCTGCCTTAGGGATGTGATCTGCTTCTATTACATAAGAAGTTCTGAGCAAGGTCTCTGCAGCTTTTTGGCACACTTGGACCCTGCATGTAGCTGAGTCTGCATTCAGCGGCCTGCCATGCCTGCCAATCTTAGGACTTTTTCTAGACTTCAACTAGTGGCCTGCCATGTTTTTTGATAATCTTGGGACTATAGCTTTTTACTTGTTGGCCTTTAGTTTGCCAGCCTCAGCAGCCAGCAGCTGCCTGAGTTAAGAAAAGTCTCCAGCTTCAGTGGGCCAGGAGCAGGAGGCAGAACTGAAGCCCAAAGTTGAGGGGCTTTTACCCAGCCTTTAGAGCTGGCACTTTGAACTTGGACTTCTAGCCTCCAAAACTGTAAGAGAATAAATTCTTGTTTGTTGAAGCCACTCATTTTGGCATTTTCTGTTAGAGTGGCACTAGAGAACCAAAACAAATAGTAAGTTCTCTACATGCATTATCTTATTTACAACAATCTTATAAGGAAAATGCTATTACTGTCCCTAGTCTATGGATGGAGAAAGTAAGATTTAGAAAATTTGCCACTTGCCCTAGATCATACAGCTATTAAGTGGCAGACATGAAATTCAAGCTCAAGCAATTTGACCTCATAATACACACTCTTGACTGCTCAGTGACACCACTTCATGAACTTCCTAATTCATCTGTCCCTCCAGCACTTAGCACAGGGGCTGGCATACAGCTGGTGTACCACTGCTTCTTGTCCCTGGGGCCAATCTTTAGACATCACCAGTTGCAGTATGGATTACATCTCAATATAAAGAAAACAAAAATCCTCACAACTGGACCAATGAGCAGCATCACAATAAATGGAGAAAAGATTGAAGTTGTCAAAGAATTCACGTTGCTTGGTTCTACAATCGATGCCAATGGAAGCAGCAGTCAGGACATTAGACGACGTGTAGCATTGGGAAAGTCAACTGCGAAGGAACTGTTTCAAGTGCTGAGGAGCAAGGATATCTCCTTGAGAACTAAGGTGCACCTGACACAAGCCATGATATTTCCAATCGCCTCGTATGCATGTGAGAACTGGATGATGAATAAGGAAGACCGAAGAAGAGTTGATGCTTTTGAGTTGTGGTGCTGGCGGAGAATGCTGAAAGTACCATGGGCTGCTAAAAGAACTAACAGATCTGTCCTGGAGGAAGTGCAGCCAGAATGCTCCTTGGAAGCAAGAATGGCCAGACTTCGTCTCACCTATTTTGGTCATGTTTTAAGAAGGGACCATTCCCTGGAGAAGGATGTCATGCATGGTAGGGTGGAGGGTCGATGAAAGAGGGGGAGGCCTTCAACGAGATGGATTGACACGGTGGCTGCGATGATGGGCTCAAGTATAGCAGGGATTGTGGGGCTGGCGCTGGATCAGGCAGTGTTTCGTTCTGCTGTGCATGGGGTCACTATGAGTCGGAAATGACTCGACGGCACTTAACAACAACAACAACAACAACAACAACAACAACAAGTTGCCCATCACCATACTCTCCGAAAAACATTCTTCATGGCATCCCTGCAGTTGAGCTCATTTCTGAAAGCCTGAAACCAATGCATTTGGTCTAGACTTCAACTCTAGGACCCTCCATCTCTCACCCACTCCTCAATGGAGTCAACAACAGCACATCATTCGAAAATGAGCCTCAGATTCTTCATTTGGAAAAAGAGGATATTGATTCAGATGGGCTCTAGCTTAATTTCTATTTGAAGTCATGGTTTATCTAAGCTAATCAAAGAAGATCCTTTCTCTATCCTATTGAATGGATTTCATAGATGTTTCTTTCCTTAATTTTTTTTGTGAATAACAATTTTATTGAGATATAATTCACATGCCATAAAATTCACCCCTTTGAAGTGTATAAGTGAGTGGTTTTTAGTATAGTCACAGAGTTGTACAACCATCATCACTATCTAATTCCAGTACATTTTCATCATTCCAAAAAGAAACTCCAAACCTATTGATCACTCCCCCTTTTCTCCATATACTGCCTGCCCCCAGCCCTAGGCATCCCATAGATATCTCTTGACTAAATATTTTCCTTGTCTCTGGTGGTGTATTGCCTAAGGTATTTGACTACTAACCAGAAGGCTGGTGGTTCAAATCCACTAGCCACTTCTCGGAAGGAAGGTTGGGCAATCTACTTCCATAGTGATACCACCTCAGAAAACCAAGGAGGGGTCACTATGAATCGAAATCAACTCGACAGCAGTGAATTTTTTTTTTTTTTTTTTTTTTCTGGATTATATAGTGTAGGAATGGATAGACATTTTTTAATGTGGTCCCACTTGTGTTTAATGTTTGAGGCAGCCTGGAGCAGCGAATTTGGAATCAGACCCATCTTGGGCTCAGATGGGAATAGACTACAGCAGCAGGGACTTTAGACAAGTCGTTTTATCTCAGCAGTCCTGTTTTCTCATGTACGAAATGAAGAAACCAATAACCTATGAAAGGTGTCTGATTAACAGCTGATACCAGGCCAAGAGTATTGGAGGCAAGATAAAAAGAAGAGGAATGGAGCACCGCCACCCCACCCACCTGCCCACAGCCATCCTGGAGGACTATTGAGAAGGTTGAAGGGAAAGTGCCTTTTAAGAAATAAAGGGGCTGAAAAGCCATCAGGAAAAGAACAGGTTACTGTTCCCCTTACTTCCGGTCATGTTTTTGGAAATTATTAAGTGAATATTTGTTTGTTTGTTTGTTTGTTTGTTTGTTTGTTTTCCACTCTAAGACTAGCCCTGTGATGGAGGCCAAGCTGGTAGGTATAAATAAGACTATCTGGTCCCTCGGAAGGAAAGTTGGGCAATCTACTGCTGTAGTGATATCGCCTCAAAAACCCAAGGAGGGGTCGCTATGAGTCAGATCCAACTCAGTGGTAGTGAGTTTGGCTTTTTGGTTTGGCCCTTCAATGAGCTCACACTGTTGAGAAGGCATCAGAAACACAAGAGAGATGAATGGCAGTTAGGAAACCCAACGGACATCACTATGATTTGGAATCAACTTGATGACAGTGAGTTTGGTTTTTAAAGGGTAGTAGAGAGGATTAAATGAGATGTGTGTGTGTGTTAGGTGCCATCAAGTCAGCTCTGTATACAACAGAACAAAACACTTGCCAGTCCTAAGTCATCCTCACAATATTTGCTGTGCTTGAGTGCATCACTCTAGCCACTGTGTCAGTCCACTTTGTTGAGAGTCTTCCCCTTTTTCACTGACCCTCTACTCTGCCAAATATGATATCTATAGTAGTTAAAGTTGTGTTCCAACTTGGCTGGGCTGTGGTTTTGAGTGGCTAGGCAGCTAGATGTAGTTATTCTTCATGATGAGATTGTAATCACTTCCATGGTGGAATCTGCTGTGAGCAGCTAGGGAACTGCCTTTGGGGTGTGGCCTGCGTCCAGTATATAAGGAGAAGCTTTGCGAATGATCTCTAGCTTTATGGCATGTTTGATTCCTGCATTTGGCCCAATCTTCATTCAATTTCCTGTCATGTTGCCTGCCGATTTTGGAATTATTCCTAGACTTGAACCAGTGGCCTGCCATGTGTCTGTTGATCTTGGGATTGTGCCATTCTGCTTACCAACCTTGGGGCCATCAGCCTCAGCAACCAGCAACTGCCTGAGTTAGGAAACTCCTCTAGCTCCAGTGGGCCTGGAATAAAGGCAGAGCTGAAGCCCAAGGTCGATGGGCCCTCGGCCAGTGCCTAGAGGCAGCACTCTGAATTTAGATTTCTAGCCTCCTAAACTATAAAAGAATAAATTCCCATTTGTTAAGTCATCCACTTGTGGTATACCTCTCTTCATGGACTAGTCCCTTCTGACAAAATGACCAAAGCAGGAAAGACAAAATCTAGCCATACATGCTTCTAAGGAGCATTCCAACTGCACTTCTTCCAGTAATAGATTTGTTCATCTTCTGATAGTCCATGGTATTTTCAGTATTCTTTACCAACACCACAATTCATCTTCACCAACACCACAATTCAAAGGCATTAATTCTTGTTTGGTCTTCTTATTAAATGACACATGTAAATCTCATCTTTCAAGACTTTTGCTCCATTGACTATGCCATGTTCTTTTCTGCTTTCTTGCATGTCTTTCCTCAGCTAGAAATTCCACTTCAATTTGCCTTAACATTTTCTACTCATTCCCAGCCTTCTCCTAAATTCACTTTCTCAAGAGAGCTTCCCCAACCCCTCAGATCCAAGTGTTGTCCATCACAGAGGCTCTTAAGACCTGGTATTTCTTTTATATCATACTTGATGAACTTGAACATTGAAGAGGTCATTCTTTGCCAGCAAACTATAAGGGAAGACGCCTTATCTATCTTGTTTAATGCTATATCTCTAACTAACTCACAATGTCTGGCATACAGCCAAACCAAAAACAAACCCATTCCCAGTGAGTCAGTTCTGGCTCATAGCAACCCTAAAGGACAGAGTAGAACTGCCCCATGGAGTTTCCAAGGTTGTTAATCTTTACAGAAGCAGACTGCCTCATCTTTCTCCCACAGAGCAACTGGTAGGTTTGAACCACCAACTTTTTGGTCAGAGGTCAAGCATTTAACAACTATACCACCAGGGATCCTCATAAATATCTACTGAGTACATAAATAGATAAATAAACAAGTAAGTAAATGGGAATTCAATGTTGGATAGATATTGTTGTTGTTGTTATGTGCCATCAAGTCGGACTCGACTCATAGCGACCCCTCCTTGGGTTTCCGAGGCAGTATCACTACAGAAGTAGATTGCCCCATCTTGGATAGATATTACTCATGCTATATTCTCTATCCAACACTTGCTAGTTATGTATATGATTTAATGGTTTCACCTGTAAAATGGGATGAATACCCAAAATGATCATACAGAGTAGGTAGAACTAGGACCTCTGTTTCTGAATTCGAAAAGATCCTTTCCCCATGTTTCCAAAAGTCAGGACAGTATGGTGTCATCCTCACTTCCACGTCACCTGGGTACCTCCAGGAGGTGCCTGTGCAAAGGCTACTGCTTTGATGATGATGGCTGTCTCTGTCTGGGGGCCGTGACAGATCTGCATGTCCCTACTTCTGATGTGAGTAGAAAAGCAGAAAGGGAACATTGCCAACATCCTTGTGCAAATTCATGATTCTGAATACTCATCCTTAACATATGTTTTCAATCTTACTCAAAACATGGCTTTCTGGTTTCCATTACCTTTGTTTCATTTTAGAATATAATGTTTTTATAGCCTGGGGAAGGAGGGAGAAAGCAAGTACACAAGTGAGTGTGTGAGCTTGTATGCTTTTTACTTTCCCATCAAAAGAAAGAGGTATGAGAGAACCAAGTAACTAGTGATGGCTTGTCTTGAACGCCATCAAGGCAACCACTAATTACACAAGCATTTATTGAGCACCTACTCTGGGCATGTAGATAAATAGGATAGAAAGGTGGTCAACACATGGAAAGGTGGTCAAGTAAGATGCACTCAAATGAGGCAGATAAACTTGATCACAGCATCATATTCAAGACAGGTTGTTCTGCTGGAAAGGAAGAGAGGAAGCAAGGAGGAAATAAAAGAAAAAATAAGAGAATAAAGGGAGAGAAGGAAGGAAAGAAAAGAAGGGTATGGAAATAAAGGAAGGAAGGAAACTAACATGTATTAATTCCTATCACCAGACAGGAGGCCATAGGTGGTGCAAATTGTTAAGCATTTGGCTGCTTACTGAAAGGTTGGAAGTTCAAATCCACCCAGAAGTGCCTCAAAAGAAAGTCCTGGTGATCTACTTCTGAAAAATCAGCCATTGAAAACTCTATGGAGCACAGTTCTTCTCTGACACACATGGGATTGCCATGAGTTGGAGTTGCCTCCAAGACAACTGGTTTATTCTTTTGTTTTATGTGCCAGACACTGTGCTAAGTACCTTACATCTTGTATTTCATTTAATCTTCATAATAGCCCTTTAATTAAAGTTCATTTACCATTTTACAGATGAGAAAATAGAGAATTAGATAATCCCCAATTTCTCTCATCTGGTAGAGCAATCTGGAGGTGTCACACAGGCCACCTAGCACCTTGTTTGGCCTCCTCACACAAAATGACACAATATAGCTGTACTGTAAAGACAAGACCGTTACTCTTGCCTGCACGAGGGGCCCAGGGCCTGGGATTCTTCTGACTGTTCAAAGACCTCCCAGAACCCTAGAGGACTAAAAGTGCACAGACCTTAGAGATCATCTAGCCCAACCCAGTAGAGGGGAAACTGAGATTCAGAAACAGGTGGAGTCTTGTGTGAGGTCTCAGAGCATTAGTAGTAGACCTGGGGTCAATCCTGCCTTATCCACTCCACCTGCCGGAGCCCACAGAGAAGTCAGCAGTACCAACAGGAGTGGCATTTAATTGCTTCCAGATCACGGAAGATTACAGTCCACCCTCTTTGCTCTGTCCCATCCTGGCTGAGGCATTCCCAGTTCAGCTGAGCAGAAAGGTTTGTTTTGGCAGAAAGCTGGGAGCTGTCCAGCTGGATAATCACACGTGTTAACACACCATTATGTGTGCCATTAACAGACTTGGCAACTGGGACTTGGTCTTTTTTTTTTTTTTTTTTTTTTTACTCTTTATATTTTCTTTCTGTTTTCCAAAAATAGAAAAATAAAATGCAATCCCCATATGTAAACCAGAAAGAGCAAAATTCTCAGCCACATATGGGCTTACCTACTCTGCCTGGAAGAGGCTTTACCAAAAACATGTCATTTCTGTCAGGAAGTAGCCCATAACTTTGTTCTTGAAGGAAGCTCCATCTGATACCATGCCTGAGGTTTACTGCTTGTGTCCAGGGTCCACAGCCAATCTTTTCTCCCAACTCCCCAATGCCTCCTCTATTTCAGTGTAGCTGATGGAATGGGAAAGGTAAAGGCTATGGAGTTAGGCAGACCTGACATTAAAGGCTGACTTCATCACCTTGTGACTTGTAAGATTTTGAGCAAGAGACTTAAACGCTCTGAACTTCAGGTTTCTCATCTGAAAAGGGGTGGTAGCAATGAGATATCACATATCATCATTCCTTCCAATGTGTCATGCTCAAAAAAGTATTTTAAAAAAATGTCATAGTCCTCCCCAGCAATAAGAAATCTTAAAGGGAAGTCAGGAAAACATTTCCATTTACAAGAGAATAAAATGCCACCTCCATCTAAGAGAATAAAATACCTAGGAATAAATCTAACCAGGGTCATTATACAATGAAAAGTGTAAAACACTGCTGAGAGAGATGAAAGAAGACTTAAATAAATGGAAAGATGTTCTCTGTTCATAGATTGGCAGACTTGATATTGTTAAGATGTCAATATTACCCAAAGTGACCTACAGATTCAATGCAATCTCAATCAAAATTCCAATAGTCTTCTTTACAGAACTAGAAAAAACAGTCCTTAACCTGTGATATGCAGATGACATAACCTTGTTTACTAAAAGAATGCTGAAAGAAAAGAACAAAACAAGGTGACTTATACTTCCTAATTTTAGAGAATACTGTACAGCTACAGTAACTCAAAAACAGTTGCAGCATTACATTATCAGGAAACTTCCAGAAAAAGCTGGAATCAAAAGAGAACATTAAATGAAGTATATCATTTCTGATGTCAGATGGATCTTGGTTGAAAGTAAAGAGTAGAAGAAAGATGTTTACTTGTGCTTTATCAACTACACAAAGGCATTCAATTGTGTGGATCATACTAAATTATGGATAATGTTGCAAAGAATGGGAATTTTGTAACACTTAATTGTGCTCATAAGGAATTCATACATAGACCAAGAGGCTATTGTTCAAACAGAACAAGGGGAGACTGCATGGTTTAAAATCAGGAAGGGTGTATGTCAGGGTTGTATCCTTTCACCATACTTATTCAATCTGGATGCTGAGCAAATAATCTGAGAAACTGAACTATATGAAGAAAAATGTGGCATCGGGATTGGAGGAAGACTCATTAACCTGTGATATGCAGATGACATAACCTTGTTTACTGAAAGTGAAGATGACTTCAAGCCCTTACTTATGAAGATCAAAGATCACAGTCTGCAGTATGGATTACACCTCAACATAAAGAAGGTGAAAATCCTCACTACTGGACCAATAAGCAAAATCACCATAAATGGAGCAAAGATGGAAGTTGTCAGGGATTTCATTTTACTTAGATCTACAATCAACACCTATGAAAACAGCAGTCAAAAAATCAGATGTCCTATTGTGCTGGGCAAATCTGCTGCAAGACAAAGTCTTGAGAAGCAAAGATGTCACTTTGAAGACTAAGGTGCACCTAACCCAAATTGTGGTCTTTTCAATCACCTCCTATGCATGTGAAAGTTAGACAATGAATAAGGAAGACCTAAGAAAAGTTGCATAGTGGCTAAGACACTTGCCTGCTAACCAGACGGCTGGCGGTTCAAACCCACCAGCCACTCCTCGGAAGGAAGGTTGGGCAATACTACTTCCGTAGTGATACTGCCTCGGAAACCCAAGGAGGGGTCGCTATGAGTCGGGGCCGACTCGACGGCACATAACAACAACAACAACAAGAAAAGTTGATGCCTTTGAATTGTGGTGTTGGCAAAGAACACTGAAAATACCATGGACTGGCAGAAGAACAAACAAATCTATCCTGGAAGAAGTGCAGCCAGAATGCTCCTTGGAAGCAAGAATGACTAGCCTTTCTCTTACCTATTTTGGTCATGTTGTCAGAAAGGACCATTCCCTGGAGAAGGACATCATGCTTGGTAAAGTAATGGGTCAGTGAAGAAGGGGAAGACCTTCATTGAAATGGATTGACACAGTGGCTGAAACAATGGGCTCAAGCATAACAAGGATTGTCAAGATGGAGCAGGACTGGGCAGCTCTTTGTTCTGTTGTACATACAGTTGCTATGAGTTGGAACCAATTCAACAGTACCTAACAACAACAGGATGCTAAGATGAAAAAAAAAAAAAAAAAAGAAGAAGAAAGAAAATAACAACTGTTGGCAAGGATGTGGGGAAATTGGAAACTTTTTCCTGGTGGGACTGCAAAATGATACAACCATTGTGAAAGACAGTGTGGCAATTCCTCAAAAAATTAAAATAGAACTACCATATGACCCAGCAATTCCACTTCCAGATATAAACCCAAAATATTTGATAGCAGAGACTCAAAAAGACACTTGTCCACCAATGTTTATTGCAGCACTATTCACAACAGGCAAAAGGTGGAAACAAACTAAATGTCCATCAACAGATGGACAGATAGACAAAATGTGTTGTTGTTGTTGTTGTTTGTGGTTATTAGGTGCCATTGAGTCAGTTCTCACTCATAGCAATCCTATATACAACAGAATGAAACAACACTTAGCCTTCCACCATCCTCACATTTCTTGCTATGTTTAAGTCCATTGTTGCAACCTCTGTGTCAATCCATCTTGTTGAAGGTCTTCCTCTTTTTCACTAACCCTCTACCTGACCAAGCATGATGTCCTTCTTCAGGAACTGGTCCCTCCTGATAACATGTCCAAAGCACGTAAGATATAAGATGAAGTCTCACCATCCTTGCTTCTAAGGAGTGTTCTGGCTGTATTTCTTCCAAGACAGATGTGGTACATACAAAATGTGGTACGTGCACGCAATGGAATACTACTCAGCCAGTAGGAGAAATGAACTCTTGATACAAGCTACAATACAGATGTAACTTGAAGACATTATGCTGAGAGAAATAAGCCAATAACAAATTGACAAATATTTTATGACCCCACTTATATAAAAAGATAAGAAAAGGTAAATGTCTACAGATCAAAGTTTATTACTGGTTACCAGGGGCAGGGGAAATGAAGATTTAATGGTGGTGGAAAAATCACATTGATCATAGGTAGAGTTGCACAACCAATTATTGTAATTGCGTCAATACATTGTACACCTATAAAAAGCTGAATTGGCAAAAGTTTTGTGAAATAGAAGGACAAATATTGCATTAGTTTATTGTGGAAAGTCAAGGAAAGGTTTATATATGAAAGGAAACTTTCTTTGTTGGTTACCAGGATGGAAGGGGAGGAGAGGGAACACTGCAAAATAAATAAAAAATTAAAAAGTCTTGTGAAAAATATGTTTACAACAATGCCAAAAAAAAAAAAAAAAAAAAAAAGTAGCTATTGAGGCTGTTTATGTAGAATCAAAAAAGCTCATGGGATTTGTTTCCTTGGTGTGGAGGTTTAGGGTCATGATTTCATGGGATGTCCCAGTTACTAGGCCTAATAACATGTTTAGTGCTTCTGTTCTACCTCCTAGTTCATTATGTAGTGCCTGGGGCCTTAAAAGTTTACAAGCAGCTATCCAAATTACACAATTGGTCTCTATTCACCTGGAGCAACAGAGAAAGGAGAGTCAGGTATAGAAGGAGGATATGGAACGTGTGGCTAATTGTCTCCATGAACAACTGCCTCCTTTGCTGTTGGAAAAGAACTGGAAGGTGCCTGGCTACCATTAGTGAACATTTTGATCAAAGATTCCATAGAGAAATGCTGATCAAAAAGGGGAAAATGCAGATCAGAATTTCAAATTCTCATGGACTCTGGACTTTCTGGAGCAATGGAGTTAGGTGAACCCCTGAAACAATTGCCCTGAGAGAATCTTTAAAACTTAAGTAAAAAATATTCCCTGAACTCATCAGCATATGAAGTTAAAGAGAATTAAAACAAGTCCATGAGAGCCAAAATATGATCTTGAGTCTATCTGTCCTAAATTTAGAGACCATCTAAAGAATAGATTTGATGCATTGAATGCCAATGACCAAAAACCAGAATTATGGGATGACATTAAGAACATTATCCATGAAGAAAGCAAGAGGTCACTAAAAAGAAGAAAAACCCAAATGGATGACAGAAGAGACTCTGAAACTTGCCCTTGAGTGGAGAGTAGCTAAAGCAAATGGAAGAAATGACAAGACAAAAGAGCTGAACAGAAAATCTCAAAGAGCAGCCTGAGAAGCCAAAGCCAATTACTATAGTGAAATGTGCAAAGACTTGGAGTTAGAAAACCAAAAGGGAAGAACACATTCAGCATTTCTCTAGCTGAAAGAATTGAGGAAAAAGTTCAAGCCTCGAGTTGCAACATTGAAAGATTCTATGGGGAAAATATTGAATGATGCAGGGAACATCAAAAGAAGAAGATGGGAAAAATACAGAGTCACTGTACCAAAAAGAACTGGTCGATCTTCATCCATTTCAGGAGGTGGCATATGATCTAGAACCAATGGTATTGAAGGAAGAAGTCAAAGCTGTAATGAAGGAATTGGTGAAGAACAAGGCTCCAGGAATTGGCGGAACATCTATTGAGATATTTCAACAAATGGACGCCCCACTGAAGGCACTCACTCGGTTATGCCAAGAGATTTGGAAGACAGCTACCTGGCTAATTGACTGGAAGAGATCCATATTTGTGCCCATTCCAAAGAAAGGTGATCCCACAGAATGTGGAAATTATCGAACAATATCATTAATATCACATGCAAGTA
>NW_006922187.1:559484-570464 GCF_000298275.1 Orycteropus afer afer | reverse complement strand
AAAATGTCCTCCAATATATAAACATTTCCTTAACTTTTACAATAACGGACTAATACAATATTTGTCCTTTTGTGACTGACTTATTTTGCTCAGCATAATGTCCTCCAAGTTCATCCACGTTATGCGGTTTACTTGTGTTTTATTGACTATGCAAAGGCATTTGATTGTGTGGATCATGACAAATTGTGGTTAACATTGAGAAGAATGGGAATTCCAGAACACTTAATTATATTTGTGAGGAACCTGTACATTGACCAGGAGGCTGTCATTCAAACAGAACAAGGGGACACTGAATGGTTTAAAATCAAGAAGGGAGTGCGTCAGGGTTGTATCCTTTCCCCATACTTATTCTATCTATATGCTGAGCAAATAATCCAAGAAGCTGGACAATATGAAGAAAAACATGGTATCAGGATTGGAGGAAGAATCATTAACAACCTGAGATACACTGACAACACAACTTTGCTTGCTGAATGTGAGGATGACTTGAGGCACTTACTGATGAAGATTGAAGAATACAGTGAGTAGTATGGATTACATCTCAATATAAAGAAAATAAAAATCCTCACAACTGGACCAATAAGCAGCATCACAATAAATGGAGAAAAGATTGAGGTTGTCAAAGAATTCACATGGCTAGGTTCTACAATCAGTGCCACTGGAAGCAGAAGTCAGGGCATTAGATGATATATAGCACTGGGCAAGTCAGCTGCAAAGGACCTCTTTCAAGTGCTGAGGAGCAAGGATGTCTCCTTAAGGACTAAGGTGTGCCTGACACAAGCCATGATATTTTCAATCACCTCATATGCATGTGAGAGCTGGACAATAAATTGGGAAGACAGAAGAAGAGTTGATGCTTTTGAGTTGTAGTGCTGGCAAAGAATGCTGAAAGTACCATGGACTGCTAAAAGAACTAGCAGATCTTTCCTGGAGGAAGTGCAGCCAGAATGCTCCTTGGAAACAAGAATGGCCAGACTTTGTCTCACCTATTTTGGTCATGTTGTCAGAAGGAACCATTCCTTGAAGGATGTCATACTTGGTAAGGTGAAGGATCGATGAAAAAGGAGAAGGCCTTCAACGAGATGGATTGACACGGTGGCTGCAATGATGGACTCAAGTATAGCAGGGATCAAGGAGCTGGTGCAGGATTGGGCAGTGTTTCGTTCTGCTCTGTGTAGGGTCGCTATGAGTTGGAAACAACTCGACGGCACCTAACAACAACAACAACATCTTATAACCAAACAATAGATAACTAGTTAAAAAAAAAAAAAAGTTTGCATAGAGCACTATCCTTTTAAGAACCATTTATACAGTTCCAATTGACAACAGCAACTAGAAATATTAGATAGGAATTTTAGGAAGCAGTGAGTTTATGTTAATGAGGGAGGAACAACTCACAAAAGGAGGACAAGAATGGTTGCACAATTCAAAGAATTTAATCAAAGTCAGTAAATCATATTTGTAGAAACTGTTGAATGTGTATGTTTTGCTGTGTATATTCTCAGCAACAACAAAATAAATAAAATTTAGAAAGAACCAACAAGATTACAGCCCAGGGAACCCTATGGGGCAGTCTACTTTGTTATAGAGGGTCACTGTGAGTCAGAATTTACTTGATGGCACAGAACAACAGCAATAACAAACAGAATAAAGATAAGCATACAATTGAAATGCTTTGCTTTCTTTCTTCCCACTTATGGAAAATAGTGCATTGTCTGAGGAAATTAGGAAGAAATGTGGTTTCCATTTCTTTGTAGTAGGATTTTAAGTGTCTGTTCTCTTACAAGATTAGAATGATAGCCTACCTTTACAACTTTAACTTTGTATTAAAGCATAATATAAACAAAGAAAAATGTACCTACATTTTAGTACTCCTGCTATTTAGCATACATTGTTCTAGGTGTTCAGAATATGAACATGAATCTATAAATAAAAGACACAGACCTTGCCTTCCAAAAGTTTATAGGCTCATAGGAGAACTAGGTACAAAGAAATTTAATTATTCATTCAATCATTTACTCAGCAATATACACTAAGCTGAAACCCATTGTTGTCCAGTTGATTCTGACTCATAGTGACACTATAGGACAGAGTAGAACTGCCCTAGAGAGTTTCCAAGGCTGTAATCTTCAGGAAACAGTGACCTTCCAGTTAGCAGCTGAATGCTTAACCACCACACCACCAGGGATCCTCAATAAACTAAGCAGTTCCCCCCAACTTCTATGTTACCACCCTATTCCAAGCCACACACTCTTTTGCTTTGGTTTCCCACTCCTCTAGTATGTTCTCAACAGAATAGCCAGCATGGTCCTTTTAAAACACTGGATCAAGTCACTCTCCTTTTCAAAACCCTCTAACAACTTCCCATTAAACTTAGAAAAGAATCTACAGCCTTAGCATTGACCAATAAGGTACTATGATCTAGGTCCCCACTACCTCCCAGACCTCATCTCTTCCCTCACCTCCTCACTTACTCTGCTCCAATCATACCAGTCTCCTTGCTATTCCTTAAAAACACCTGGAAATTTTCCACCCCAGATTCTTTCTTCTCTCTCCTAGAATGGTATTCACCTAGATACCCTCATAGCTCCCTCCTTCACTTCATTTAGATCCTTCCTCAAACGTCACCTCATCAGAGAGGTCTCTCAGACCACTCTATTCAAAATAGCATCCTTACTTCTTGCTATGCCCTTGCTTTGCTTTATCTTTCTCCATAACACTTATTACTTCCTAAATTATATAACTGTTTGTTTTCAGCCTCTCTTAGCAGAATGCAAAGTCCCAGAGAGCAGATATTTTGGAATAGTGCTTGGCACATATTATGTACTCAATAAATATTTATTGAGTAGAGGAATGAATGTACAATTTAGCACAAACTATATTCCAAGCCCTATGCTTAGCATTGGTGAGACTGATGGGACAGAGTCTCCTACATCCTCCTAATCTAGTTAGGGATATGGACAGCAGGAAGATTAGTGGGAACCTTGAGGGGTCATTGATGCAGATATGGAAGATCAAATGTTGGAAAACTTTTCAAAATTAAAATATTTTTAAAGCCTGTATTGAAGAATGAGTTAACAGGTAAAAATGGAAAGGGTAGGGGTAGAGGGCATTCCAGATAGAAGAAATAGTGCAAGCAAAAGCACAGAAGAAAGAAACATCTTGATGTCTTTATGAACCAAAAACTTTTTAGTTTTGCTGGAGTAACACATGTGGTGTGTGGGTGTGGGTGTGTTGGAAGGCTAGGGGATGAATAGCTAAAGATGAAGCTGGAAACACATCAATGTCAGGTGAGGACGTGAAATTTTATTTTATATGAAAGAGAAGCCATTGAAGGAGAATGATATGGTCAGAAGTATATTTTAGAAAGATCCTTCTGACCAATGGATAAAGATTAGAGTTGAAAAAAGTCAAGCTGAGGAACAGGAAAATGAGATAGCTAATCATACAATAACAATAATAAAAACCAAAACAGAAAAAAAAAAATTCACTTTCTATAATCACAATCATCGTCGAAGGAGGCAAACTGAAACTAAACCAAACCCACTGCCATCAAGTCGATTCCAACTCGTAGCAATCCAATAGAACAGAGTAGAACTGCCAATAGAGTTTCCAAAGATGTAATCTTTACATAAGCAGACTGACTCATTTTTCTCCCATGGAGCAAGTGGTGGGTTTGAACCACTGACCTTTCAATCAACAGCCAAATACACTAACCACCATGCCACCAGAACTCCCTGTTAAGTGGAAGAAGGAACTTTTTGTTCTGCTAAGAATTTTTATGACTTTGTTTATACAGATTTGAGAGTACAAACTTTGGGGAGATGAATTTATCTTCATAATAGAAGGAAAGAATTTATAGTTTCCCAGAAAATCTCAGTGGGAAAAAATAGGAGCAAAGAAATGAGAAGAAGGAAAGAGGAGACAGCAAAAATAGGTGATGTTAGTCACTGAGCAGGGTGAATTGACAATGAAAAATACCCCAGTAGCAAAGGAACTTTTAAAAACAGGAACAGTTAATTTACTAATCTAAATTATTTGCTAAATAATGTAGATATCACCTCTAGATATGATGAATCACTGATATGTACTAACACTCCACTATAAAAACAAAACAAAAACTGGGCAAAATATGAAAGAACTCTTCTCAAGCTCAGAATAATAGACAGCACAAGGTATATGATCTCTGAGGGAAGGAAAGCTAACAAATTGAACCTAATAATTGCACCAGCTCTCTGCCTAGAAATAATTTGCCAAGTGTAGAGCAGAGAGCTAACATCTGAGCAGAACATAGTAGGCCTGCTGAGCTGAAGAGGCAGAAATCAGAGTTCAGAACAACTGATGTAGCTGTAACCTGTGGGGCAGGGCACCATAGGGGAGTGAACTGAACAGAGAGGGGTTTCTGGAAGTTTATGTAGGAGTTCCCTATGGAGTCCTTGACTGAGAGCTTAGCTTTGCATGCTCAGGGTGAGAGTGCACAGACTTACCAGAAAGTATCTACAGCAGAGTAGATAGAGTAGATAATGAAAAATGTTAGAAAGCAAGCACTGCTGGAGGACAGAGGAGATATCACCAGCCAAAGTGGGAAAATCTTGTTAACATCGCAAGTCTCCAGCTGAGACACTAAAATGGTGACAACATAGGAGTAAGAATGACACTGTAAATATAGGCATACTTTTGATTAATACTGTCCAATAACCTTCTGCAATGATGTTAACATTCTCTGTACTGTCCAAAACAAATTACTAGCTACATATGGCTAATGAGCACTAAAAATATGGCTAGTTCAACTAAGAAAATAAGTTTTTAACTTAGCCACTTGCATAGCACCACACTGTATAGCAAAGCTCTAGATCTACATTTCTGGTTCTAGTTCTAGTTGTCATCAAGTCAATTCCAATTCATGATGAGCCCATGTGTGTCAGAGTAGAACTGCGCTCCATACAGTTTTCATGACTGTGACCTTTTGGAAACATCATCTGTCTTCCTGGGTGCCTCTGAGTGTGTTTCAAACTTCCAAGCTTTGTTAGCAGCTGAGTGCTTAACTATTTGTGTCACACAAGGACTTCTAAATTTACCCTAACAAAGCATAAAACCAAATCACAACAAGATCCACAGGGTACACAGAGATTGGAGGTTGAGATTCATGGAGTTAGAGAAGCTTGGGAAAGATACTAGGCTTTCCACACATCATTCATATCAAATCATAAAATCAAGCATACCACAAATTCAAAGTGATAAACCAGTAAAGGTAAGAGAATCCAGAGTCTCAAAATGTCCAGTACACTATCAAAAATTTCTAGGTATGAAAAGAAATAGAAAAATATGAGCTGTAGTCAAGAAATTATTCCCAAGATATCCCAATGCTGGATTTAACAAATAATTACTTTAAGGTAACAATCGTAAATATAACTACATTAAATAATTAAAGAAGATATGTTATTAACAAGTGAAGAAATAGGAAATCTCAGCAGATAAATTGAAACTAAATAAAAAAGAACTAGAACTAAATAGTACAATAACTGAAATTTTGAAATTCACCAATGGACTTAACAACAGATCAGGAAGGCAGAAAACAATAATGAACTTGAAGACAAATTAATAGAAATTATCCAATCTGAAGAATAAAAAAAGAATTGAAGAAAAAGAAAAAAAGCTCAAGGATCTTCAGATAATAATAAACAGTTAAAATAAAGAGTGAGAATATGTAAAAAAATATATATATATTTAAAACAATAATGGCAGAAATTTTTCCATATTTATTACCAGACATATATTTACAGATTCAAGAAACTCAAGAAACACTAAGTAGGATAAATACAAAGAAAATCAAACCCAGGTGTATCAAGGTCACACTTCTGAAAATCAATCAGAAAGGTAGATTCATTTTATATACCAGAACTTGTCTAGATTTCTACCAACTTCTGCAGTCTGATATTGACTGAACATGCAATCAAGATGTGTTGATTATCACTGGTGACTGGAATGCAAAAGTTGGAAACAAAGAAGAGTCACCAGTAGTTGGAAAATATGGCCTTGGTGATAGAAATAATGCTGGAGATCACACGATAGAATTTTGCAAGACCAACAACTTATTCATTGCAAATATCTTTTTTCAACAACATAAATGATGGCTATATACATGGAGTTCACTGGATGGAATACACAGGAATCAGACTGACTACATCTGTGGCAAGAGGTGTTGGAGAAGCTTCAATAACTTCAGCCAAAACAAGGCCAGGAGTTGATTGTGGAACAGACCTTCAGTTGCTCATATGCAAGGTCAAGTTGAAGTTGAAGACAATTAAAACAAGTCCACAAGAGCCAAAATATGACCTTGATTATATCCCTCCTGGATTTACAGACCATTTAAAGAATAGATTTGATGCACTGAACACCAATGACCAAAAACCAGAGGAATTGTGGGATGACATCAAGAACATCATCCATAAAGAAAACAAGAGGTCATTAAAAGACAAGAAAGGAAGAACAGACCAAAATGGATGTCAGAAGAGACTCTGAAACTTGTCCTTAAGTGGAGAATAGCTACAGCAAATGGAAGAAATGACAAGATGAAAGAGCTGAACAGAAGATTTCAAAGAATAGTTTGAGAAGACAAAGTCAACTATTATATGAAATGTGCAAAGACCTAGAGTTAGAAAACCAAAAGGGAAGAACATGCTCAGCATGTCTCAAGCTGAAAGAACTGAGGAAAAAATTTAAGCCTTGGATTGCAATATTAAAAGATTCCATGGGCAATATGTTGAATGAGGCAGGACACATCAAAAAAGCTGGATGGAATACAAAGAGTCACTATACCAAAAGAATTAGTAGATGATCATCCATTTTAGGATGTGGCATACGATCAAGAACCAATGGTATTGAAGGAAGAAGCTGAGGCTGCACTGAAAGTATTGGTGAAGAATAAGGCTCCAGGAATTGACGGAATACCCATTGAGATGTTTCAACAAACAGATGCCCCGCTGGAGGCACTCACTCGGCTATGCCAAGATATTTGGAAGACAGTTACCTAGCCAACTGACTGGAAGAGATCCATATTTTTACCCATTCCAGAGATAGGTGATCCCACAGAATGTGGAAATTATCAAACAATATCATTAATATCACATGCAAGTAAAATCTTACTGAAGATAATTCAAAAAACAGTATTGACAGAGCTTTCAGAAATGCAAGCTAGATTTAGAAGAGGACATGGAATGAGGGATATCATTGCTAATATCAGATGGATCTTAGCTGAAACCAAAGAATACCAGAAAGATGTTTACTTATGTCTTATGGACTATACAAAAGCATTCAATTGTTGGATCATAAAAAATTATGGATAAAATTGAGAAGAATGGGAATTCCAGCACATTTGATTATATGCATGAGGAATCTGTACATAGATGAGGAGGCTGTCATTCAAACAGAAAAATGGGATACTGCATGGTTTAAAATCAAGAAGGGAGGATGTCAGGGTTGTATCCTTTCACCATATGTATTCAAACTGTATGCTGAGCAAATAATCCAAGAAGCTGGATTATATGAAGAAGAATGCGGCATCAGGATTAGATGGAGACTCGTTAACAACCTGCAATATGCAGATCACACAACTTTGCTTGCTGAAAGTGAGGATGACTTGAATCACTTCCTGGTGAAGATTAAAGACTACAGTCTGCAGTATGGATTATACTTCAATATTTAAAAAAAAAACAAAAAACAAACTCACTGCCATTGAGTCGATTTGACTAATAGCGACCCTTCTTTGGGGTTCTGAGGTGGTATCTCTACAGAAGTAGATTGCCCAAACTTCTTTCCAAGAAGTGCCTGGTGGGTTTGAACCACCAGCCTTCTGGTTAGCAGCCAAATGCCTGTGGCACTACACCGCAACAAAAATCCTCACAACTGGTCCAATAAACAGCTTCAAGATTGATGGAGAAAAGATTGAAGTTGTCAAGGACTTCATATTACTTGGTTCTACAATCAACACCAGTGGAAGCAGCAGCCAGAACATCAGATGATATATTGCATCAGCAAAATCCACTGCAAAAGACCTCTTTCAAGTGATGAAGAGCAAAGATGTCTCTTGAAGACTAAAGTGCACCTTCGTATTTTCATTCACCTCTTACTCATGTGAGAGCTGGACAATGAATAAGGAAGACTGAAGAACTGTCAATGCTTCTGAGTTGTGGTGTTGGAGAAGAATGCTAAGAGTATCATAGTCTGCTAAAATGACTAACAGATCTCTTCTGGAAGAGGTGCAGCTGGAATGCTCCCTGGAAGCGAAAATGGCCAGACTTCATCTCACCTACTTCAGTCATGTTGTCAGGAGGAACCATTCCCTGGAGAAGAATATCATGCTTGGTAAAGTGGAGGCTCATTGAAGAAAGGAAAAGCCCTCAATGAGATGGACTGACATAATGGCTACAACGATGGGCTCAGGTATAGCAAGGATCAGGAAGCTGGCACAGGACTGGGCAGTGTTTCGTTCTGCTGTGTATAGGGTTGCTATGAGTTGGAGACAACACAAAGGTACCTAACAACAACAACAACTAATCAGAAATTAAGTAGGCAAGAAGACAATGAAACAACATTTTAAAGTACTGGGAAAAAAAAAATCTAATTTCTATATTCAGCAAAAATATTCTTTAAAAAGTGGGATAAAATAAATACATTTTAGATAATGCAAGTTGAGATAATACGTTGTCAGCAGATCTTCATTTCAAGAAATACTACCAAAAAAACAAACCAAACTCACTGCCGTCAAGTCAGATATCACTATGGAAGTAGATTGCCCCATCTTCCTTCCAAGGAGTGGCTGGTGGGTTTGAACTGCCAACCTTCTGGTTAGCAGTCATATGCCTTAGGCACTATGCTACCAGAGCTCCTGCAAGAAATACTAAAGGATGCTAAATTCCTTTTAGGTTAAATGACAATATTGGTTGGAAACTCAAATCTATAGGAAAGGAAGAACTGTAACAAAAGCAGCTTTTTTTGAAAAACGTAAAATATTGGAAATTTTTCTCATGATTTCCTTAAAAGTCAACTGACCTTTTAAAGCAAAAATGATAACATTGTAAAATGAGATTTGTACCTTATATAGAAACAAAATACATGACAACAAAAGCACAAAATATGGGAAGTGGGTCACCAGAATTATAATGTCATTGTATTTGTGAAGTGATAAATGAAAAATGTCATATGTGAAGAGAGAAATGGAAAGGAGAAGGTGTGAAGAGTCAGATCTTCAGTGAGAAGTGGTATAATATTGACTCTAAATAGATTCTAGTAAGTTAAAGATGCATAATGTTAGCCCTACAGCAATCACTACGATATAATAAACAAAGGTATAGATAAGAAACCAATAGAGGGAATTAAATTGAATTTAAAAATGCATATACTTAGGATAGGAAACAGCATTAGAGGAACAACAAAAAGAAAATGGAAACAAAGGAAAAACAAATAGCAAAATGGTGGACTTAAACCCAACCATACCAATAATTATATTAAATGTAAATGAACTAAACTCTCCAGCTGAAAAGAAGACAGAGAATGACAGACTGTACATAAAAGCACAATTCAGCAATACACTGCCTACAAGGGGTGCAATTTAAATTTCAAAACACAAGTAGATTGAAAGTAAAAGATGGAAAAATGTATCCTATCCAAAGAATAAGCATAAGGAAAGTGTTGTAGTGATATTTTTATTGTGTATGATTTATGTGTTTGTTCTCATTGCCAACCACATCTTTAGTGAAATATATTACATTCCTGAAAGCTTTATGTAAGTGGGTTTCCTTTGTGAACATCAAGAAAGAAATTAAATTTCATGTCTGGTTCTATACATAGCAGAATAGAAGAGTATGTGCTCAAGTAGAAACCTAAAACAGAGATGACCATGAAACTTCAGCCCCCGTGAGAATTTCCAGAACTTTAAGGAGTTTATTAGATGTCCATAGCCATGAAATTGTGGTTTGATCTGATATCTTAGGATGTTGGACCCCCCAGATGATATCTGGGTTTAATAATAATAAATAACAATAGAAATTAAGAAGTCTGTTGTTGTTGTTGTTAGGTGCCGTCGAGTCATCTCCGACCCATAGCGACCTCATGTACAGCAGAATAAAACACTGCCCAGTCCTGTGCCAGCCCCACAATCCTTGCTATACCTGAGCCCATCCTTACAGCCACTGTGTCAATCCATCTCATTGAGGGCCTTCCCCTTTTTCGTTGTCACTCCGCTTTGCTAAGCATGATATCCTTCTCCAGGAAATGGTCCCTTCTTACAACATGACCAAAGTGGGTGAGACGAAGTTTGGCCGTTCTCGCTTCCAAGCAGCATTCCTGCTGCACTTCTCCCAGAACAGATTTGTTAGTTTAAGAAGTCTAGATCCCTTATGTTCAAGTCCAGGGTACTTTCGATTAACACACAACACTTTCTGCTTTCTAGAAGTAAATTGAATAATGGGTATTCATATTAAATAAAGTATGCGTTCAGACCACTGCAGAATCTGATTCTTAGAGATGGAAACTCCCACAGTAGACCTACAAAAATAGAAATTGGAATTGGATAATCTGGAGATGGGTTGTGCCAGGATATAGTTTGGATATTCAATACCATCCCTATCCTCTCTAAACTTCCCCTTATACTTCAGGTCTGAGACCCTGAAAATTACACTTCCCAGACTCCACTGCTAGCAGGATTCTTAATATTGCTGTGAGAGTCATTCACACAATTTTTTAGAAGGTGGAAGAAAGAAAGAAGATTTTGATTGCTGGTGGCAGATGTGGTTGCTGGCAGGTGTGTAGGTATTAAGTAAATATGCTATTTCCCCCAGCAGTTTCCAGGTAACCTGCTGAGAATATGAGGGCTACAGGCAACTGAGACCATTGATGTCAGCTTTCCTGGAATCTGCTCCATGTCCTTTTTTTTTTTTTTTTTTTAATTGTGATTTGGGTGAAGATTTACAGAGCAAATTC
>NW_006922187.1:530427-543454 GCF_000298275.1 Orycteropus afer afer | reverse complement strand
ATATGTCTCCTTTGTTGGTATTTTCATGGAAATTCTTCTGCTAGTTGGGGTTTAGTCCACTTCTATATCCTTCCCTTCAAGGCTTAGGGGTCCAAGATTATCTTCTGTGTCTGTGTTAATTGGTTTCCCTTTTCTTTGTTGGAAAGGGTCTGTGCAGTCTTTCTGCCTAGTCCACTATCTTGCCGGAACTCCTGCACCGTGTCCTCTTGAAAGCCCACAGAAGCCTTCTTTTCTTCACTCTCCTGTCCCTATCAACAGTTGTGTAAACCTCACAGTCTTTGTATTAATTCATCTCCTACTCTAAATATCTAGAATGGTTTGTGTTTTCCCAACTGAACCCCAACTGATATGTGAGCGGGGTAGTTAAAACAATGGAAAAATAATACTATCCCCAACCCTAACCCAGTCTCCTCCCCTCTCTGCCCAGTAACACACCCCCACCATGCCCCTCATAGTTATATTCTCCTGTGTGTCCTGCATTTGCTTCATGTGAATGTTGCCCCTCTGGTGCCCTGTGGTTGATTGCTCCAAGGGATGCATCTCCATAGAGTATGTGGGCACATCACCCTGGGTTGAGTGGTCTACATATATTCATCTTATTTACTATTGGGCTGAGAGCCAGCCCCTGGGAGAGTTTTATTCCAGGCTGGAAGTGTATCCCAGGGCCATACTATTGGGGATCCCACCAGACTCCATCTAACCAGTAATTCTGGTCATTATTGTGTTTTTAGATTTTGTTCCACATTTTTCTTCCCACTCTATCCATGATCTCCAGTTTTGATCCCTTCCTGAGTGGTTGCTATTGGTAGCCGGGCACCATATAGTTCTTCTGCTCTCAAGGCCCATCATGTCCGAGGACTGATTGTTTCCAAATGCTCTTGGTTTTTTGCACTCCTCTTCACTTCTGACAATAGAAGACCATTAGCTGCATCTTAGATGGCTGCTTGAAATCTTTTAAGACCCCAGTCACTACTCACCAAAGTAGGTTGTCAAACAAGATTTATATGTATTTTTTTGTGCCGATTGAGTCTAGTGTCCCCCGTACTATGGTCCTGAGTCAGTAGGATCTCTCTCCCATAGTGTCTGGATGTCTGTGAGGAATTGCTGTATGTCTGTTTTGTGTTATTTCTGTAAGGATTGTGGGTATTTTGTATCACTGGTATCTGTGCAAGATTAGCCTCAGTTGAATCTATCCTTGGTCATTAACTCCCATCTGATCTTCTCAAATGTCTATGTATTTATCTGTACCCTGGTTTGGTGTTAATGGTAATGCAGTATTGTAGATATACTGGTATTAGTTTCTATCATCTATATCTTATGTGCACAGTTCAGTGTCCTCTCTTTCCCCAATGTTATCATGGTGGTCTCAGACCCTTTCCATACCATCCTTCCTCTTGCCCACCTCAGCTTGTGAACTCCAACTAGCCCAAAGTTATTTTCTCCCCTTCCTTCCCCTCCCTGGTAACCTACAGAGTGAGTTTCTTTCCTTAAGCAAACCCTGCCTTGTCTTTTTACAGTAATGGGCTAATACAATATTTGTCCTTCTGTGACTGACTTATTTCACTCAGCATAATGTCCTCCAAACTCATCCACATTGTGAGATGATTCACATATCCTTTATTGTTCTTTAATGTAGCATAGTATTCCATTGTATCAATGCACTATAATTTGGTTATCCATTCATCGCTTGATGGGCATTTAGGTTACTTCCATCTCTTTGCTATAGTGAATTGTGCTGCAGTGAATATGTTGTTGTTATATGCCATCGAGTCAGACCTGACTCATAGTGACCCCTCCTTGGGTTTCTGAGGTGGTATCACTATGGAAGTATATTGCCCAACCTTCCTTCCAGGGAGTGGCTGGTGGGTTTGAACCGCCAGCCTTCTGGTTAGCAGTCAAGCGCACTATGCTACCAGACCTCCCTGCAATGAACATAGATAGGTGTTCATATGTCTGTTTGTGGCCCGCCTCTCACTGCTTTAGAATATATTCTAGTAATGGGATTGCTGGTTCAAATGGTATTTCTATTTTCAGTTTTTTAAGGAAATGCCATACCATTTGCCACAATGGTTGTACCATTTTGCAACACCATCAGCAGTGTATGGGAGTTCCAATCTCTTTGCAACCTAGCCAGAATTTGTTATTTTCTGTCCTATTGAACTTTGCTATTTTTTCTGGAGTGAGATGATATCTCAACATTGTTTTGATTTGCATCTCTCTAAAAACTTGATGGCAAACAACAACAATAACGAATGACTAAAGATCACAAGTAATTCCTCATGTGTTTGTTGGCTGACCACTCTATTTTAAATTATTCCTCTCATATACAGTTTCTATGTCCCTTCCAAGCTTTGTTTTTCTCCATAGCACCTATCACCTTCTAATATACTCTACAATTTCTATTGATATTGTTTATGTCCTGTCTCTCTATCTAGAACATAAGTGCTACAGGGGGCTCAATTTTTGTCCATTATGTTCACTGCCTAGAACAGTGATGACTAAGTAGTAGGTGTTCAATACATTATTGTCAGAAGAAAGGAAGGAAGAAGAGAATGCAGGGAAGGAGGTGGGGAGGGAAGAAGGAAGGAGCAAGGGAAGGTAGGAGTAAAGAGTTTTTCACAGTGCCCAGCTGCAAACATCCATTAATAATTGAAACATGGAACATATGAAGTATGAATGTAGGAAAATTAGAAGTTGTCAAAAATTAAGTGGAATGCATAAAGATCAATATCCTAGGCATTAGTGAGCTGAAATAGCTAGTTTTGGCCAGTTTGACTTAGACAACCATATGATCTACTACACTGAGAATGACAAATTGAAGAGAAATGGTGTGGCATGTATTGTCACAAAGAATGTTTCAAGATCTATCCTGAAGTAAAATGCTGTCAGTGATAGGATAGTATCCATATGCCTACAAGGAAGAACAGTGAATACTACTCTTATTCAAATTTATGCACTGTTCTGGTTAACTAGTGCTGCTCTAACAAGAATATACCACAAATGGGATGACCTTAATAAACAGGAGTTTATTCTTATAATTTGGAGGTTTTAAGTCCAAGTTCAAAGTGCCAGGCTCTAGGGGCTGGGTGAAAGCCCCTCAGCCTTGGGCTTCAGCTCTGCCTCCAACTCCTGGCCCATTGAAGCTAGAGGCTTTTCTTCACTCAGACAGCTGCTGGCTGCTGAGGTTGACAAGCCCAAGGTTGACAAGTAAAAAGGCACAGTACCGATGTTACCAAACCACATGGCAGGCCATTAACTCAAATCCATTTTAAGTCCCAAGGTCGGCAAAGCATGGCAGCCTGCTGAATAATGACACGGCCACATGCAGGGTCCAAGCGTGCCATAAACTATAGACCATTCCCCAAGGTTTCTCCTTATATATAGGAAGCAGACCACATTCCCTAAGGCAGCTACTCAGCTGCTCACAGTAGATTCTACCATGGAGTTGATTAGCAGTCTCATCATGGGGAATACTACATCCAGCTGCCCAGGCACTCAACCAGACCTAGCCAAGTTGGCACAAAAACATAACCTCCACATGCACCAACCACCAAAGCCAAAGCCAAAGAAATTAAAGATTTTACTAACTTCTGCTGTCTGAAATTGACCAAACATGCAATCAAGATGTGTTGATTATTACTGGTGATTGGAATGCAAAAGTTGGAAACAAAGAATAATCACTCTGGTAGCGTAGTGGCTAAGGCACTTGACTGCTAACCAGAAGGCTGGCTGTTCAAACCCACCAGCCACTCCTCAGAAGGAAGGTTGGGCAATCCTACTTCCACAGTGATACTGCCTCAGAAACCCAAGGAGGGGTCACTATGAGTCAGGGCTGACTCGACGGCACAACAGTTGGAAAATATGGCCTTGGTGATAGAAATGACTCCAGCAATCACATGATTGAATTTTGCAAGTTCAATGGCTTATTCATTGCAAATACCTTTTTCAACAACGTAAATGGCAGCTGTACACATGGACTTTGCCAGATAGAACATACAGGGATCAGATCAAATATATCTTTGGAAAGAGGTGACAGACAAGTTCCATATCTTCAGCCAAAACAAGGCCAGAAGCTGTCTGTGGAACACACCATCAACTGCTCATATGTGAGTTCAAGTTGAAGTTGAAGACAATTAAAACAAGTCCACAAGAGCTGAAATATGACCTCGATTATATCCCACCTGAATTTAGAGACCATCTGAAGAAGAGATTTGATACATTGAAGAACACCAACGACTAAAAACCAGATTAATTGTGTGATGACATCCATGAAGAAAGCAAAAGGTCACTAAAAAGGCAGAAAATGAAGAAAAGACCAACATAGATGTGAGAAGAGACTCAAACTTGCTCTTAAATGGAGAATAGCTAAAGCAAATGGTAGAAATGACCAGATAAAAGAGCTGAACAAAAGACTTCAGAAAGCAGCTTGAGAACACAAAGTCAATTATTATAATGAAATGTGCAAAGACCTGGAACTAGAAAACCAAAATACCAAACCAAACTCACAGCCAACCAGTCAGAGCCGACTTATAGAGACCCCTCTTTGGGTTTCTGAGGCGGTATCTCTACAGAAATAGATTGCCCAGTCTTCCTTCTGTGGAGTGGCTGGTGGGTTTGAATCACCAGCCTTCTGGTTAGCAGTCAAATGCCTTAGGCACTATGCCACCAGAGCTCCTAGAAAACCAAAAGAGAAGAAAGAACACATTCAGCATTTCTCTAACTGAAAGAACTGAAGAAATAAGTCAAGCTTCAAGTTGTAATATTGAAAGATCCTATTGAATGATACAGGAAACATCAAAAGAAGATGGAAGGAATACACAGAGTCACTGTACCAAAAAGAATTGATTGATGTTCATCCATCTCAGGAGGTGGCATATGATCAAGAACCAATGGTGTTGAAGGTAGAAATTGAAGCTTCACTGAAGGAATTGGGAAAAAAAAGAAAAAGCCTCCAGGAATTGATGGAATACATTGAGATGTTTCAACGAACGGATGCTGCTGCACTGGAGGCACTTACCCCTCTATGCCAAGAAATCTGGAAGAGAGCTATCTGGCCAAACATGTAGAAAATGTAGAAAAGATCCACATTTGTACCCATTCCAAAGAAAAGTGATCCAATAGATTATGGACATTATCGAACAATATCATTAATGTCACACGCAAGTAAAATCTTGCTGAAGATAATTCAAAAATGGTATAGCAGTATCTTGACAGGGAACATCCAGAAATGCAAGCTGGATTCAGAAGAGGATGTGGGACAAGGGATATCATTGTTGATGTCAGATGGATCTTGGCTGAAAGCAAAGAATACCAGAAAGATGTTTACTTATGTTTCATTGACTATGCAAAAGCCTTTGACTATGTGGATCATAACAAATGAAGGATAATGTTGAGAAGAATGGGACTCCAGAACACTTAATTGTGCTCATGAGGAACGTGTACATTTGAACCTATCATTTGAACAGAACAAGGTGATACTTCATGGTTTAAATCAGGAAGGGAGGGTGTCAGGGTTTTATCCTTTCACCATACTTATTTAATCTGTATGCTGAGCAAATAATCCATGAAGCTGAAGTATATGAAGAAGAACACAGCATCAGGATTGGAGGAAGACTTGTTAACAACCTGTGATATACAGACAACACAATCTTGCTTGCTGAAAGTGAAGATGACTTGAATCTCTTACTGAGGAAGATTAAAGACTACAGGCTGCAGTATGGATTACACCTCAGTATAAAGAAAACAAAAATCCTCACAAATGGACCAATAAGCAGCATCACAATAAATGGAGAAAAGATTGAAGTTGTCAAAGACTTCATATTACTTGGTTTTACAATCAACACCAATGGCAGCAACAGCCAAGAAATGAGATGATGCATTGCACTGAGCAAATCTGTTGCAAAAGACCTCTTTAAAATGCTGAATAACAAAGATGTCTCCTTGAAGACTAAGGTGCACCTAAACTAAGGCATGGTATTTTCCATCACCTCATATGCATGTAGGAGCTCTGGTAGCATAGTGGCTGAGGCACTTGACTGCTAACCAAAAGGCTGGTTTTTCAAACCCACCAACCAGTCCTCAGAAGGAAGATGGGGCAATCTACTTCCGTAGTGATACTGCCTCGGAAACCCAAGGAGGGGTTGCTATGAGTCGGGTCCGACTCGACAGCACATAACAACAACAACAAATGCATGTGAAAGCTCAACAATGAATAAGGAAGACAGGAGAAGAGTTGATGCTTTTGAGTTGTGGTGTTGGTGAAGAATACTGAAAGTACCACGGACTGCCAGAAGAACAAACAAATCTGTCCTGGATGAAGTGCAGACAGATGCTCCTTGGAAGTGAGAATGGACAGACTTTGTCTCACCTACTTTTGTCCTGTTGTCAGAAGGGATCATTCGCTGAAGAAGGATATCATGTTTGGTATGGTGGAGGGTCAGCAATAAAGGGGAAGGCCATCAATGACATGGATTGATACAATGGCTCTGAAGATGGTCTCAGATATACCAAGCATTGTGATGTTGGCATAGGACTGGCAGTGTTTCGTTCTGTTGTAGATAGGGTCATTATGAGTCAAAGTCAATTCAACAGCACTTAACAACAGCAGCACACAGTAAGCCTTCGATTAATTGTACCTTTTATTTTTAAATGTGGAGAATCAAACCTAAAAGGAAAGAATGCCTTGAACAAGAACTACAGAAAGTTATTTATGGAACCAGTGCTAGACCTTTGTCCGCTCCATTGGTACATATATATATAGTGGGTCCTCAGTAAATGGATTACACTTCAACCTAAAGAAAACAGAAATCTTTACAACTTGGTCAATAAGCAACATCATGATAAACGGAAAAAAAGATCAAAGCAACTCCTATGGAAACAATCAAGAAATAAAACAATGTACTACATTGGGCAAATCTGCTGCAAAAGACCTCTTTAAAGTGGTTTTTGGGGAAAAAAAAAAAAGATGTCATTTTGAGGACTAAGGTGTATCTGACCTAAGCCATGGTATTTTCAATTGCCTCACATGCATGTGAAAGCTGTACAATGAGTAAGGAAGACCGAAGAAGAATTGATGCATTTGTATTATGGTGTTGACAAAGAATATTGAATTTGCCATGGACTGTCAGAAGAATGAACAAATTTGTATTGGAGGAAGTACAGCCAGAATGCTCCTTAGAAGTAAGGATGGCAAGACTTCGTCTCATGTACATTGGACATGTTATCAGGAGGCACCAGTTTCTGACAAAAAGACATCATGCTTGGTAAAGTAGAGGGTCAGGTGAAAATTGGGAGACTCTCAATTAGATGGATTGACACAGTGGCTACAACAATGGCCTCAAATATAGGCATGATTGTCAGGATGATGTGGGACAAGGCAGTGTTTCATTCTGTTATTCACAGGATCACTATGAGTTGGAACTGATTCAACAGCACCTAACAACAACACTAATTTTTTTACTCCTGGGTAAAACACATAACTAAACACTGGTTAGTATTAAGAAATAAAACTAAAGCAAGCAAGCAAACAACTTTGGCTTCATATTATGTGTCTGGCACTTTCACATTCAATACACACAATAGCTATTAGATATGAGGTTGTTATTTTCATTTTAATCATGAGGACACTTATACTCAGAGAGGTAGGTGACTTCCCAAGGTCCCACAGCTTGTAAGTGGTTGAGTGAGGATTCATACCTAGACCTGTGATTTCAAGTCCACTGATCTTCTCACTACACCACCTTGACCCTAACAATGGGAAGAGGGGCATGGTAAAAGGTGACAACAGCTTGGAATGAAATCCAGTATATTGGCCTAAATTCAATCCTCCTCACATATAGCCTTGGTCAGGTTTCTGTCTCTGCCTTGACCTTACAAGAAACCTGCTGACACTTTAGCATCTGCCTTTGAAAGTCAGCTGCCTGTTTTTCAGGCTCATAAATTGACTGTAAGAAGTGTTTCATCATTCCATCCAGGCAGCATCGAATATCTGGGCCATATTTCATGAAAGTCCTGCTTCAGATCCAGGCCACAGGGCAGGTAGCATTTCTGTCTCCAGGAAATACCTGAAATCCACTCTTTGGATTATTCCACTTAAAACAAATTAGAAGTGAAAGTGGCTGCCTGCATTCTTTCATGTGCAGAATGAATCAGGTGGGTGAGGGCTGCCAGGCACCAAAGCATCCTTTATTTCCCCACCATGGGGGAAATTGAGAGAAAAAAGTAAACACAGCACCTTCCACCCATACATGAGTCATAAGCTCACTGAATGAGGCAGAAAGTTATAGCAAGGACTGGACTCTTGCCCCCCGAGCCAGCCCTAGTCAACCATAAAAATTCAATAGAGGTAAGTGGTGCCCTGTAGTGCTCTGAAAGTCAGGAGGCCCCAATTCAAAACCCAGCTTGGCCATTATATGGCTGTGTATCTTTGAACCAGTCACTACCCTTCTTACATAGTTTGACCAGGTGATTTATAAATCCTTACTAGTTCCATCATTTTGTGAATTTTGTATTGATCAACATAATCAAATTTGGTCACTTGAACTAGTAAAGCATTTATTATATGAATGAGGAATAAATACAACATCCAGCTGTTAAGCTTGATAAGACAAAAGTTTATCAAGTCTATCACATTTTTCATTATGACATCAAATCTTTCTTGATCCCTACTATGTGCCATGCATAAGCCATTCTCCCCAAGGGTTTATCTGTTCTCATTCCTTTACCTGAGTAAGTGCTAAAGCCAACATAACCAGGAGTCAGGAGAGAAAGACGGCCCCGCTGCTGCCCTCACAGAGCTCACAGCAGGAAGGAGGGAAGAAAACTAACATTTTCTGAGGGCCTTCTCTCTGCCAGAGGAGTCCCGGTAGCACAATATTTAAGTGTTTAGCTGTTTACCAGAAGGTCAGCAATTTAAACACACTAGCTGCTCCACTGGATAGAGACCTGGTGATCTGCTTCCATAAAGATTACAGGCTAGGAAACCCTATGGGACAGTTCTACTCTCTCCTATAAGATTGTTATGACTTGGAATAGACTCAACGGCCTGAAACACCTTCCCTCTGCCAGGCATACATGTGTTATCTCATTAAATCTTTACAACAGCCCTGTTATGGTTATTAGTTGCCATCAAGTCAGCTCTGACTCTTGGTGACTTGTGTATAACAGAACAAAAGATTGCCCAGTCCTGCACCATCTTCATAATCATTGCAATGTTTGAGTTCATGTTGTGGCCATTGTGTCAACCTATTTCATTGAAGGCTTCCCTCATTTTCACTGACTCATTATTTACCAAACACAAAGTCTTTTTCTAGAGATTGGTCTCTCCTGGAGACATGTCCAAAATAACCAAACCAAAGTCTCACCATCTTCTACTCTAAGGTGCATTCTGGTTGTATTTCTTTGAAGACTGATTTGTTCACTGTTCTAGTAATCCATGGTAAATTCAATATTCATTGCCAACACCATGATTCAAATATATTAATTATTCGTCTGTCTTCCTTTCTTGTCCAGCTTTAGCAAGCACATGAAGTGATTGAAAACAATGGCTTGGTTCAGGTGTACCTTAATCATCAAAGTTACATCCTTTTTCCTTTTTAAAACTTTAAAGAGGTCTTTTGCAGCAGATTTGCCCAATGAAATACTTAGTTTGATTTTTTCACTGCTGCTTCCATGGATGTTGATTATTGATCCGAGCAGAATGAAATAATTGACAACTTTTATTTATTCATTTATCTTGATATTGTTTACTAGTCCACAACAACCCTGACAGGTAGGTATTTTTTAAAAAACTGGGTCTCCAAGAAAGGAAACAAGTGGCCCAAGATCATACCACTCTTAAATGATGGTGCTGGGATTCAAACGCACTTCTGCGATTCTCTATCTGTGCTCATTTCACTCTACATGGCCTCCTATAATCCTGAGTAGAATGTAATAAGCACCAAAAGATGTCATTACTTCCAGCCAAGGAGCTCTAGGAAAACTTCCTGGAGGAGGAGCCATTTTTTGGAATTGGACCTAAACACCAATTCCTTCCCATCCCTCACACACACATATACACACATCTGCATGGACACCCAAGGTGGCCCCCAGCCACTGACCAGCCTGGAAGAATGTGTGCATATACTCTAAAGAGAGCTGTTGATTTACTGTTGGTGATCCTCCAGCTATGAAAATGAGGGATCTCAGCACAGTTATTATTTCTTTTTCTACCACCAGAAAACATCTGTGCCATGAAAATTGTATTCACTAAGAGACCAGCCACATACCTGCCAGGAGCCACCCAGGCCTCCCCTGCAAGCCTTCCCATCAACAGAGACTACAGCTAGTGCTTGGGGATAGACAGTGGGCCCTCCAAAGGCCCTTAGCTCACTAAGCTGACCAGAAGGAAGTTGTTCTTTGGCAGAAGTTCCCTAGTTATCACTGCAGGTTGTTATCAAGTCAGCTCCAACTCATGGTGACCCCACATACAACAGAATGATATTTCACCCAGTCTCATGCCATCTTCACTATCATTGGTATGCTCAAGTCCATTGCTGCAGCCACTATTTTGAGTGGTTTGGTGGCGTGGTACCTAAGGCATCTGACTGCTAGTCAGAAAGTCAGTGGTTTGAACCCACCAGCCACTCCACAGAAGAAAGATGAGGCAATCTACTTCTATAAAGATTTACTGCCTTGGAGGGGACATCAAGCTCAATTGGCATAACATACTACACAAAATATTGTTCTACCTCCTACTTTGGCAAGTAGCCACTGGGATCTTAAAAGCAGCCATCTAGATACAACAATGGGTCTGTCCTCATCCAGAGCAAAGAAGAATGAAGAAAACCAAAGATGCATGGAAACAATTAGTCCTCATGAATGGTACACCATGCAGTCCTCAGCCTATATGGCTATGAGACCAGAAGAACTAGATGGTGCCCAGCTACCACTGTCAACCACTCAGAGGCAGATCTATGGAGGAGATCCTAGATAGAGAGGGAGAGCAATGTGGAACAAAACTCAAAATCATTTGGGAAAAAACAAAAAAGGGGGACCAAGTTTGCTGGTCTGATAGAGCCTGGTGGAACTACTGAGACTATGGTCCCTAGCTGCCCTTCAGGTCTGAAATTGATCTCACACCTGTGGCTTCCAGCCAAACAAAAGACAGGCATATGAGTTGAACATGTACCTGAAGTAGATACACTCCTTGGAGAGAACGATCATGGGAGAAAGAAGGGCTGTTTATCACAGGGAGACAGTCCACGGGGCAGGAGTGCATGGAGGGATAGACACAGGGAAGAGGTAACTATCAGGAGGAAGTGGGATGGGAGCTGTTGCGTTGTGGTAAATCGTAGTCAATGTCATGAGACAATGTGTATGTGAACCACTGTATGGAAAGTGAATTTGTTCTGTAGATTTTCACCCAAATCACAAAGAAAGGAAAACCTTACTGCCTTGGAAACCCAGTGGGGGTTGCTATGAGTCAGGATCCACTTGATGGCAGTGGGTTTGGTGGTTTTGGATTTTGGGTTTTGCAACCTAGGAGGCTCATCTCCCAGCACTGTACTGGACAACATTCTGTTGTGACCACAGGGTTTTCATTGGCTAACTTTCAGAAGTAGATCTCCAGGCCTTTCTTCCTAGCCTGTCTTAATCTGGTAGCTCACTGAAACCTGTGGGTAACGCTGCCTGTATAAAGTATTGGTGGTCTAGCGACCAGCACCACAGCAACACACAAGCCACCACAGCATGGCAAACTGACAAGAATTGGTGGTAGAGTACCCTTAGGAGCCTGCTGAAATAGAACTCAGAACTCTAACAAACAGAACTTGAACTCTACCTAAATAGCCTCTGGCTCTCACTTAACTGAAATTCATAAGTCATCTAAACAGAATACTGTCTTCATTTAACAGAAATCAAAGCATGGTTGGAAAAGAAGGGAAAAGAGGACTAAATTTTCAAAGAACTTTATGTGTCCCCAGCACCACGGAAAGTATTATGCAGCAGCATAGCAGTATGGGCACACATTTGGGCTCTGGAACTGAACAGCCTGGGCTCTAATCCTAGCTTCTCTGCTTACCAGCTGTGTGTCTTGAGCAAGTTACTGAAACCTCTCTGAGCTTTGGTTCCCATTTGTGAATTGGAGATGATGACAATAATATAAATAAATAATAGTTCCTATTTTACAGGGCATTTATGAGGCTCTAATAAATGTCTTGCTGCATGAAACACCTAGAGCAGTATATGGCTCCAAGCAAGCACTACTAAGGGTTCATATGATTGTTGTTTTTAGCTGCTGTCAAGTTGGGCCTAGACTCAAGGTGACCCCAACCGCAATGGGCTAAGTCCAGTGTGAGCCACAGGATTTTCTCTGGCTGATTTTTCAGAAGTAGATCACCAGGTCTTTCCTGCCAGACTGTCTTAGTCTGGATGCTCATTTAAACCTGTTCGGCATCAGAGCAACACACAAACCTCCACTGATAGATGGTGGCTGTGCTTGAAGTGCATTGGCCAGAAATGGAACCTGTTCTCCCACATGGAAGCAAGATTTCCACCACTGAGCCACCACTGCCCTCGTGTGATTATGAAAACTCACTGGCATAGATTCTGACTCATAGCAACCCTCATTGGGTTTCCAAGCCTATAAATCTTTACAGGAATAGACTGTCCAATCATTCTTCCACAGGGTGGCTCACCAGCTGCTCATCTTCTAGTTAGCAGCCAAATGCCTTAACCACTACACCACCAGAGATCCTTAAATGATTATTAGTAGTCATGAATTTCCTTCACAACACAAAGAGGCAAAAGGCATGTGTTATCATCTTTTACCCCTCTACATCAAATTTTATCTGCTCTGAGCCTCATCCATTGAGGGAAGAGACATGACTAACTTGCCTTTCCATTGGAGCACATAAGAATTCTCAGCCTGATCCAGATTGGTAAGGAAGAAGTCAAACTATCCCTATTTGCTGATGATATGATTGGGAGCTCTGGTAGCATAGTGCCTAAGGCACTTGACTGCTAACCAGAAGGCTGGCGGTTCAAACGC
>NW_006922187.1:528131-528737 GCF_000298275.1 Orycteropus afer afer | reverse complement strand
ATTTACAATAGCCAAAAGATGGAAACAACCTAGGTGTCCATCAACTGAGGAATGGATAACCAAACTATGGCACATACACACAATGGAATACTATGTAATGCTAAAGAATAATGTAGAATCTGCAAAACACCGTATAACACGGATGAACTTGGAGGACATTATGCTGAGTGAAATAAGTCAATCACAAAAGGACAAATATTGTATTAGTCCATTATTGTAAAAGTTGAGGAAATGTTTATCTATAGAAGGAAATTTTCTTTGTTGGTTACCAGGAATGGGAGGGGAGGGGAGGGAATGCTGTTAGATAGATAGAGATATGTATTGATTTGGGTGAAGAGAAGGGCAATGTATGAAATGGGAGTGACCAATATGGCAGTATTGAGGATGAGAAAGACATAGAGAGGTACATGGGAGGTACAGACAACAAATATGAACCCTTTTGTACATACATTACCGCGTTGTCAGTGAAGGCTAACACGGGTATATGGGTGGATAGATGGGTGGACAGGCCGAATGATTAGGTATGTCTATGAAATGGGGAGTGTATCCAAGAACATATATAGGGTTGACAGACAATGGTCCTATAAGTTTATGTGAATGATCAGA
>NW_006922187.1:452963-527536 GCF_000298275.1 Orycteropus afer afer | reverse complement strand
TTACCTCAAGTAGATACACTCCTTGGAGAGAACAATCATGGGAGAAAGAAGGGCTGCTTATGCACAGGGAGACAGCTCAGGGGGCAGGAGGGCATGGAGGGATGGAACAGGGAAGGGGTAACTATGGGGAGGAAGTGGGAGGGGTGCTGTTGCATTGGGGTAAACTGTGGTCAATGTCATGAGACAAAGTATATGTGAACCGCTGTATGGAAAGTGAATTTGCTCTGTAAACCTTCACCTAAATCACAATAATAAAAGAAAAAATTAACAACAACAACAACAAAAATAATTCTGAGCCTGCATAATAATAGATTATAAGGGTGAGTACTCAACAAATATTAAGCTTCTGCTTTAATATCTTTAAAAGTATTGATAAATTTAAACCTCCCCAGCGTGCCTCACTCTGCTTCATTTCAGTCCAGCCCTGATCCTAATTGAAAGTCTGGAACTTGTTGAAAATGCAATAAATGATGGTTGCAGCTATTATTATGTTATTACTTTTTCCCATCACATTGTGCTGAAGTTGCTCTGTCCACTGGGCTCCCTGAAATCTGAGCTGACGAGGGTAGAGACTGTGCCTGACTCACCTCAGTGTCCCCAAGACCTGAAATAGCAGGTTCTAGTTGATTCCTTGTTAAATGATGAATGATACTATATAAAAATATGGAATGTTACTTAGGAATAATTAAAATCACATTATATGTAAGTATCAATGAGTAATAATTGCAGATGATATCTTTTGTCTCTTTAATCCATTTAGTCATTCAATCAACAGCTCTTTATCAGGCACTGGAAATACAGCAGTAAACGAAACAGACAAAATCCCAGCACCCATGGAACTCTCATTCTAGCAGACAGAGACAATAAGAGGTAAATATGTAGTATATGAAATGGTTTTAAGTGCTATGGAGAATAATGAAGCCGAAACCCAAAAGCCACCCAGCAGCATCATATAATTCTCCTCATCAACCTTCTAATCTCTTAAACATGTGGTAATTTTTTTTTCAAATGTTCTATTTGACAATGTCTGTGACTTTGTTTTGCTTCAACTAAGACTCAGGCTTTTCCTTAATGGCAGTACTGTCTTGGCCTCTCATCCTCTCATGAAGATTGTATTATGCTGATCTTGAGCAGGACAAGAGCTCAGATCTATATTCATTTCTCTGTCCTCCCCTCTCCTTCTCTCCTCTCCCCTCCCCTTCACTCTTCTTCTCTCTCTTAACTTCTTTTCTCTTCTCTCTCTCTCTCTCTCTCTCTCTCTCTCTTCAAAACACAGATAAGCAAAAGGCTGATCCAGGATGCAAAATATCCAATCACAAAGTCTATGTTTATGTCCCTTACATCTTACCCTATTACTACTTGCCCATACCAAGGAGTCCAATTTGACTTGATATCAAGGATATCTATAGGTGCAGTAGAAAGATAAGCAGCATCCATACTGAGAAAGGCCTTGAAAGCCAGAGTGAGGTGTTTGAGCTTAATCCAGGAAGCACTGGGGAGCCACTGAAGATTACTGAGATGGAGAAAATATCAGATTTATGCCTTAAAGATCTCAGTATGATCCATTATAAAGGATGCACACGTGGCATCTGTACCACATCAGCTCATTATCAGCTCCGGGTAGCACAGGGATGCCAAGAGAGAGGTCCCCGTAGACTAGCCTGATCAACAGACATTTTGGAGCATCCTGGTGAAGAGTGTGAGGAGAGGCCAGCATTGAGTAGACAGTGCAAGTGATGGAGGTGAAACAGCCAGTCATGTGCCCCTTCCCACAAACAGGGCTCACTTCCAGCCCTAGAACAGATTTCCATGGGATAAAAAAGGTTGGACAAAGAAAAAGGTCACTTGAGCCCTCGAATGACCATGACTATGGCCATGTTGTGTGACCTCAAGCAATTTATTCCCCCTCTGCTATCTGTGTTACTCCTGTGCGGACTGGGTGATTTGGACATAAATCATATTGGCTCATTCGTTTACTTTATGGAAAAGCATGCACCAAGCCCCTATTCTGTGTCAGGCTTTAACTACATTACTTTCATAGACTGGGATTTCTTACCGGCAGGAACCATGTCCATTGCATCTCTGTGACCTCAGTGCATTAGGCATAGGCTCCCAAGTTAGATTCTCTGGGTTCCAGTCTGAACTCCACCATTTATTAGCCACATGACTTTACACAAGTAACCTCGCCTCTTAGTCCCTCACACTATTTATCTATAAAATAGTATTAAATAGTATAATCAACCCCCACCTTGCAGGGTGGCTGTGAGTGAACGAATGCATCCTTAAAGCACCGAGAGTAGTGGGATTTCTAGCACATGATAAACAGCTGATAAGTGTTAGCTATTAGTAACATGAATTAGATCCACATGGAAACAGTGTTACTCTAGGGGCCTGGTGGGAGCATTGTGGAGTTCTGGAAGAGGGAGGCCCAAAGATGATTTTACAGAAAAGGTGGCATTTTCTCCAACTGGGCTTGAGGGCTGGTAACAAGGAGCAGCCCTCAGCAGCTGAAGTGCACAGAGCTCAAGGAAGGGGGAGGGACAGCAGAGAGTTTTGAGTGGTGACAGATGAGTGGGGAAAGGTAGATTGGTCCCAGATTGTGGATGGCTTTAGAGAACAGACTAGGAAGTTTGGACTTCATCCAGATCAATGGGGACCCATCAAAGTGTTTTATGTAGGGACTGACCTGATGAGACTTAGGTTACTCTGGCAGTTGTAACCACTGGAATAGATTGGAGGGGGACGTAGCAGTGGCAGAAAGACCAGACCTGCCAGTAGAGGCTGGATGAGGCCATGGTGAGAGGAAGGAGAGCTGGTGCCAAGAGGAGTTCTAACAGTCCTGGGGACTGCTGGGTGTGCGGTGAGGTAGGAGGAGGAGTTTACAATGGTCTCTGTGTTCCCTTCAGCTCTGACATTCCAGGATGATGGTATTCCTCCAAGACCCTCCACGCAACTGCAGCTGGGTAATATGCACACTTGAGGGATCTCAGTCTAGTTCCTTGGAGCTCATGAGCAGGGCAGATTACCCAATAAGCAAGGTAAGATGGCTTTATTTGTGCTCACAGATTAGTATTTGTAGTGAACAATTTCATATGGGTTTCACATCTCTGATGTGGTGAAAACCATGTGAAACTGTTCAATGCAGATTAGTAAACATAAGTAAGCCCATGCTTACATTGTTTACCAGGAACTCTGTCCCTGTCGGGGATTGTAAATTTGAAAAGAGCCCTTGATTCTGTTGGAAGGTGCTTGAGGTTGGGACAGAGACAGATGCCAGCCACACCAAAAGAAGAATCTGTGATGGGGTGAAAATATGTGAAATTTTTCACTACACATTAGTAAGTAAACACAAGCAAACTGTGCTTACCTAACTTATTGGATAATCTGACACTGCTCATTAGGCAAGAGGCTTTGCTTGGGAGGAGGTTGGAAGGCTCTTTGTTGGCCGTGCTGTTTCCTCCCATTCCTCTCCTAAGAGTCAAGGGAATTAAAATCAGAGCTGGAGCCAGGCTTGGCCAGGGACAAGGAGGGGTGGGGGCCATGCTCCAAATCCAAGGAAAGCTGCACAGCCCACCAGGACAGCTCCATCTTCTCAGCCTCCATTAATCACACCAATGGACTTCATCCCAGCTCCGTGCCTCTTTCTCGACTGTAAACATTCTGTTTGCTGCTCCAAGAGGTTTGTCATACTTGGAGAAAAGCTAGGACCTGGCAGGGGGTAGAGGAGGATGAGAAAGCAGGCACCATGCAGGCCAGGGATCAGGTGATAAAATAGGTCAGAGATGCTGTCCCTGCAGGGAAAAGTGTGCCAAAGGAATTAAGCAGAAGAAAACTAATATTTCTGAAGGGTCTTATCCTGGCTGGGTTATTCATATATGTCCTCTCAATATATCACCCCAGTGATACAGCAAAGGAACTCTTGGTATTGCCAATGTACCAGTGATAAAATTGAAAATCACAAAATTAAATGATTCACTCAAATTAACACAGCTTTTAAAAGGCAGCATGGGTTCAGACCCCAATTTATCAGACTCCAAAGCCTATTTACTCATTCACTCATTTATTCATCCAAACACTCTACCAGTACCAGGAATATAAAATAGGCATGTTTCCAACCCTAATAGTGCTTAAATTTTAGTGGGGGAAAAAACCAACAAGGTCAAGTCAATGAATAAACAAAATCATTCCAAATTGTGAAACAAACAGGATGATTATCTAGAACAAGCTTGGGGAAACTGTAGCCCATGGTCCAAAATCCCACAGCCAGTCTTTGTATGGTCTGCGACCTAAGGGTTGTTTTTACATTTGTAAAGGGTAAAGTCTGTTTTTTTTTTGTTGTTGTTGTTGTTGTTTGCCGTCGAGTTGGCCCCGACTCATAGCGACCCCTCCTTGGGTTTCCGAGGCAGCATCACTACGGAAGTAGGATTGCCCAACCTTCCTTCCGAGGAGAAGTCTGGTTTTTACATTTGTAAATACTAAAATATTTACTATCTGGCTCTTTACAAAGTTTCCCAACCCCTAGTTGAGAGAGCACTTGGAGGACCATCTTTCATAGTGGTCAGGGAAGGCGTCCCGGAAGAGGTGAGTTTGAACTGAGACCTGAATAATGGAAAAGAGCCACTAGGTGAAGAGACAAGGCATGAGGATTCCTGGCGGACAGAATAGCAATCCAAAGGCCCTAGAATAGAAACATGTTCAAGGGGAAAAAAAAAACACATGTAGCTCAAGTATAGGAAACAAAAAGGAAAATGGTACCAGAAAATAAGGTCAGGGGGCAGTCAGGGAGCAGATGATATAGGGCTTTCTGCACTAAAAATGCTGTTATTGTTGTTAGCTGCCATCAAATCAGCTCCCAACTCATGGCAATCCCATGCAAACAGCAAAATAATGTTTCCCAGTCCTGCCTCACCCCCATGATCTGTTCCTGATCAGATCATTGTGATCCATATGGTATTCACTGGCTCACTTTTGAAAGTAGATTGCCAGGCCTTTCTTCCTAGTCTGCCTTTGTCTGAAAGCTCCACTGAAACCTGTACAGTGTCATGGAAACATCCAAGTCTGCACTGACAGGTAGGTGGTGGCTGCATTTGAGGTGCATTGGCCAGAAATCAAGCTTAGGACTACCACATGTTGTTGTTGTTGTTGTTATGTGATGATGAGTCAAACCCGACTCATAGCGACCCCTCCTTGGGTTTCTGAGGCAGTATCACTACGGAAGTAGGATTGCCCAACCTTCCTTCCAAGGAGTGGCTGGTGGGTTTGAACCGCCAGCCATCTGGTTAGCAGGCAAGTGTCTTAGCCACTATGCTACCAGAGCTCCCAGGACTACCACATGGAAGGTGGCAATTCCACCCAGCCACCACCTTTTCTTACATATCTGTCTATGGTGTGGTAAAATCAAATGAGAATCCAGCAATATCAATATGAGTGGGGTCCAATCTAGTGGTTCAAGCATAGCAACAGGAATCTAGACATAGGGGACTCTTAAAGTTAGAAACATTGTAGCACAGGTGATGTGATCATTCACATCAGGACTGTACCAGTGGTCAGAGGGTACCAGAAAGATGATCTATGACAGACAGGACAGCAAGGGTTTGGCAGGCATGTCAGAATCCCTGCCAAACAAGCTGGGATTCAAAGTAGGACTTGAACTCCAACAGGAAGTGGAGGAATACATATGAATCGATATGTAGAACCAAGAATGACTGACAATGTGATAAGTCATTGTTGTTAAGTGTTGTCAAGTTGACTCCGACTCTCAGCAACCCTGTGTACAACAGAACGAAACACTGCCCAGTCCTGGGCCAGCCTCATAATCCTTGCTTTACCTGAGCCCATCAGTGTAGTCACTGTGTCAATCCATCTTGTTGAGGGCCTTCCCCTTCTTCATTGACCCTCCACTTTACCAAGCATATTATCTTTCTCCAGGAAATGGTCCCTCTGACAACATGACCAAAGTCATGTGATGAGGGTGATGATATGTATACTATCACTTCTAGACCATGTGGCTACCCAGGCTTCACCACTGCATACTAAAACATGAGCCCATGGTATCTAATTTTTAACAATGGATTCTGATATATGACACAAAAAGCAGAAGCAGCAAAAGATGAAAAATAAATCTGACTACATCAAAATTAAAAACTTTTCTGCCTCAAAGTATTTTATCAACAATGTGATGAGACAACTTACAAAATGGGAAAAAATATTTGAGAACTATGTATCTGATAATGGTTTAATATCCAGAATATATAAAGAATTCCTATAGCTCAAAAAACAATTCAAACAACACAATCAAAAAACAGGCAAAGGACTGGAACAGATAATAATAATAATAACAGATATTGCTGAGGATGTGTAAAACTTGGAACTCTCTCATCCATTGCTGATGGGAATGCAAAATAGTACAGCCATTCAGGAAAACAATTGGATGGTTCCTCAAAAAGTTAAACACAGAGCTACTATAACCAAAAAAAAAAAAAAAAAAAAAAAAAACCACTGCCATTGATTCAATTCTGACTCACAGTGACCTCCCCCTGGGTTTCCAAGGCTGATAAATCTTTATGAAAGTAGAATGCCTCATCTTCCTCCCACAGATCAGCTGGTGGGTTTGAATCATCAACCTATGGTTGGCGGTCAAATACCTTACACACTTCACCACCAGAGCCACTACATGACCTGGCAATCCTAATGCTACATGTATACTCCAAAGAATCGAAAGCATGAATGCGAACAAAAACTTGTATACCAGTGTGCCACTATTCACAATGGCCAAAAAGTGGAAATAACTGAAATGTCCATTAACGGATGAATGGATATAAAGAAAATGTTGTACATACATACAATGGAGTATTACTCTACCCTAAAGAGAAAGGAAGTTCGGATATATTCTACAGCCTGGATGAACCTAGAAAACATTATGCTGAGTGAAATATGTCAGTTAAAAAAGGACAAATGTTGTATGATTTCACTTACATGAAATAGGCAAATATATAGAGACAAAGTTTATTAGTCATCACCAGAGGTAAGGAAGACCAAAGAAGAATTAACACATTTGAATTATGCTGTTGCCAAAGAATAATGAATATGCCATGCACTGCCAGAAGAACAATACATCTCAGAATAAGTACAGCCAGAATGTTCCTTAGAAGTGAAGATGGAGAGGTTTCGTCTTACATACTCCTGACATGTTATCAAGAGGGACAGTTCTTGGAGAAGGACATCATGCTTGGTAAAGCGGGTCAGCGAAAAAGAGGAAGACCCTCAACCAGATGAATTGGCACAGTGACTACAATAATTGACCCAAGCATAGCAACAAATGTGAGGCCGGTGCAGGACCAGGCAGTGTTTTGTTATGTTGTCCAGAGAGCCGCTGTGAGTCCTAACTAAGTCAATGGCACCTAAACTACAACAACCACCAGGGATGAGAGGAAGGAGTAAAAGGGAATCATTGCTTAGGGGGTATTGAGTTTCTGTTAATGGTGATAAAATAACTTGGAAAAGGAAAGTGGTAATGGTTGCAGGATATGATGAGCACAATCAGTGTCACACAATTGTACATGTAAAATCTATTTAATTGGCAAATGTTTTGTTACATGTATTTTTACTAAAATATATATCTATGGGAGCTCTGGTAGCGTAGTGGCTAAGGCACTTGACTGCTAACCAGAAGGCTGGCAGTTCAAACCCACTAGCCACTCCTCGGAAGGAAGGTTGGGCAATCCTACTTCCATAGTGATACTGCCTCGGAAACCCAAGGAGGGGTCGCTATGAGTCAGGGCTGACTCGACGGCACATAACAACAACAACATATATATATATATACATATATTTGTAATTAAAAACATAAAAAGCTCTGTGGGGGGCAGGGAATTGAGGCCCGTGCCCACACAACTTATACTGATTTCCCACCCTCTGCTGCCCTTGGACTCCGTAGCCTGGTGATGGTTCAAGAAATGCATGGGGGCAGGCCAGAGTGAAGAGTAAACAGTGATTCCTTCTGAAAGAACCTAATGAAGTGAGGCGGGCAGGACTACAGAAAGTGCATTTATACGGTCAATTGCTGCTGCATACATGGTATAGCCATCTGTGTAAGCACACTGCAGGGGTCTTATCCAAACTCAGATAAATTTCCATATGTTTGGTTTGCCCCCAACTCCTGACCATGGGAGTGTGAAGGAAACATCAGTGTGGATCAGCTGCAACAGTTTGTACTTTGGCGACCACTTTGGCGATCATAGGAGCTCTGGTAGCATAGTGCCTAAAGCACTTGACTGCTAACCAGAAGGCTGGTGGTTCAAACTCACCAGCAACTCCTTGGAAGGAAGATGGGGCAATCTACTTCCATAGTGATACTGCCTCAGAAACCCAAGGAGGAACCACTATGAGTTGGGTCCGACTCAACGGTACATAACAACAACAACATTGTCCATCACACTTTGCATCCCCAGCTGTGAAGAATCATTCACCAATTTAAAACTAATTATCATAGGCAGTTCATACCCACTAGACCCTCCCTAGGAGAAAAACGTGACAGTTTGCTTCAGCAAAGATGACAGGCTTGGAAACTCTATGGGGCAGTTTTACTCTGTTCTATAGGGTCGCTGAAGGAGCTCTGGTGGCACCATGCCTAAGGTATTTGACTGCTAACCAGAAGGTTGGCGGGTCAAACCCATCAGCCACTCCACAGAAGGATGATGGGGCAATCTACTTCTGTAAAGATTTACCTCCTCAGAAATCCAGCGGGGGTCGCTATGAGTCAGAATTAACTCAATGCCAGTGGGTTTTTTCTGGGAGGGGGATTATAGGGTCACTGAGTCAAAACTGACTTGATGAACAGGTTTTTATCATAAGAGCAACACATGTTCCTTTCAGGAAAGTAAGAAAATAAACATTCATCCATCCACCCAGAGGTGTTAATAGCTTGGTATCCATTTTTCCAGGCTTTTCTTAATGCATATATAGTTTATTAAGTAAATGTAACCCAAATATCCTTCAGTTCTCACCAATTTGTGGGCTCAAATGAGCCATCGTTAATTACACAGCTGACTTGATGGCTCCTCCCTGCCCATTATCAAGCCCCCAGATGCCTTTGCCCCTACTAGGAGCTCTGGTAGCATAGTGCCTAAGGCATTTGACTGCTAAACCCACCAGCCACTTCTTGGAAGGAAGACGAGGCAATCTACTTCTATAGGGATAGTGCATCGGAAACCCCAGGAGGGGTCACTATGAGTCGGATCTGACTCGGCGGCAGTTTAGTTGGTGGTTTGGAGGCTCCACCTATCCCCGGACATCTTTAGGGATATCCCACACATGCTCCCAAACCCACCTAAGTAAGCCTCCGCCTGGGTCTCTGCCACTGCTCACCTTCAAGTTACCCTTGCTGCTGCCCTTGTTTTTCCTCTCAAGCCACTGCCCCCAGGTTGCCCTGCCCAGCTGTCCTCCCATTTAATAATAGGGAATTATTTACATAAATTAAGCCACAAATATCCAGTGGGATACCATATAACCATTAAACATGATATAAAAACACACTTATTAGCTAAGAAAAATGTTCACAATATATTGACAAATAAAAAAAGTTACAAGATTATATGTATGCTTTATCATTTGTGTGTGTGTGTGTTGCCCACCCAGGTTTCCCTGCCCAGCTGGCCATCCATTGTCTCTGTGCCCATTTGCCTTGGCCCACCCTAGTTCCCTTTAAGCAACTCGGCTTTGTACTCATAACTTTCAGTGACTGCCGCTTCCCTGGGCCATGTGGATGGTCCTGCCTCCTCGTAGGAGAAATGCCTTTCCCATCTCAGCTTTTCCAGTAGGAACTCTAGAGTTTAAATACCTAGCCTTGTCTACTCCCAGAGTAAAAGAAAGCTCCAGTGGCTGAGTCAGGCACAAGTAACAGGCCCATCCTCTCCTTCTGATCTCCTGAGAATGACCCTAAGGCCCCTTCCTCTGAGGTGGGGTATATTCCTTCCCCTCTCAGTCCAACCCCTGACCAATTCCTCCAGATATGCCTGTATATGCATGAAGCTACCTGAAGGAGAGGAGGGAATGGTGTCAGCTACATTCACCTGTCACCCATCAGGTGTATCAGACTCTCTCGATACTGTGTTGCACACACATACAAACAATATAACATACATAGTCCTGTAACTTTCTTCTTTTATTTGTCAGTATATTGTGAGCATCTTTCTTTGTTAATAACTGTGTTTTACATCGTATTTTATGGTTGCATAGTATTTCACTATGTATGTATAACTTAATTTATGTAAGCAGTTTCCTATTATTAAACATCTACGTTACCATCAACATTTGCTATTAAAAATAAAATCAAGCAATCAATCTCACTTTTAAGTAAAAAAAAAAGTTCCACTGCAGAAAATCATTATCAACCCTATAACTTGAGAAGAAATTTTCCCAATCATCTATTAAATTCAATTGGACTTAAGTACCAACTTAATGTGATATGCATCACACTTGGTGGGATATGCATTGTACTAAGTGTTCCAGGCTTAATCTAATGAAATCCATGCCCTGAAAGAGCTCACAGTCAAATGAGAGGCAAGCATGGGCTGAATTCACTCTGATCCAAGGCAGAGCATGTGTTGATTTTAATACTATGCCACAGGGAGTGCGCTTGGGGACATCGTGGGGGGCAGTCATTCTGCAGTGGCTTCAAGGAAGAGATAATTCATCTGCGCCTGCAGGACTCTAGGGCTTCCTTCAAGAGAGAGAGGAGAGATAAGAAGGTGAACTAGAAGAACAGACTGAGCAAAGGTATGGGAGCAGGGAGGTACAGAGCTTGAGAGTGATGGAGAGAAGCCTTGTGGCATAGATCAGAGAGCATGAAAAGAGAAAAAGTGGTGGGAAACAAGTCTGGAAAAATATCCTAGGACCAAGCCACAAAGCAATGTGGAGCCACTGACGATATTAAGGTCAGGCGGGGAGAATGGAAAATAAAGAGGACAACAGGTTTGAACAAACAGAAAAAAAACAATAGCTGTCAAGGCGATTCTGACTTAACAGCAACCCTATAGGATAGGGTAGAACTCTCCGTAAGGTTTCCAAGGCCATAATCTTTACAAAAACAGACTACCTCTTCTTTCTCTCATGGAGCAGTTGGTGTGTTTGAACTGCCAACCTTTTGGTTAATAGCCAAGCATCTAACCACTGCACCACCAGGGCTCCTTACAATTGTCCTCACCTAATTGTTCATGAAAAGGAGTTTGTTTGTTTGTTGTATCTTTTCATCATATCACTATTCTTATGTCAAATATTATCATCATATGAGCAGAGCAAATAACACTAAACACATGTTTATGATGCTAAAGCTGACAATGTTCCACATTATGATTTACCCAATAAATTTTCTTCACATATATGGAAAAGTCATGAATATCACATGTCTATGTTTCGGCCAGGAGTGTTCCCGGCATTCCAGGCATACTGACTTTTCTCCTTTCCTTCTCTCCTCAGGGCCTTTGCACCTACTATTCCCAATGCCCACCATGGTTTTTGCTCTTCTACCTTAGCTAGCTAACCCCCACTAACCTTTGAGACTTTGACTCAAACATCACTTTCTCTAGCCTTCAAATCTGGGTTAGTTGTCCCTATCCTATATTCTTTGAGTAGGCAGGTCTTCTTTTTAGCATTTATCACAATTAAAATAAAATAATTTAACTGTACACCCATGCACATGTGTTTACACTCAAGCAATTAAGGCCTGCATCCCCCACTTGGATGTAAACTTCATGAGGGCATGGACTGTGTCTAAAATGTCCTTGCATGATCCTTAGGTATTTCTCAAGAGAACAAATCACTTACTATCCAAATATGAGTCAAAGAGTTTTTGATAATGCCAAAATGAAGAAAATGCCTTTACTCAGAACAACTCTCAGATAAAATTTTATAACAATTATCTCTTTTTACTTGCTTTTTTAAAGCCCACCTACTTTTAGAAAGGATTTAAAGGAATTTTGCATAAAAGACAATAGACTTGAGAAGATACTAAAACTTACATGGGCTGTGCAACTACTCCTCACTTATTATCTTCATATCTGACATTTCAAATTTATAACCATAGTAAAAAAAAAAAAAATCTACTAAACAACTATTTTGTGCATTAATACGTACGTTTGGCAGTAACAAAAGCTGAGGTGCAAGGCAAGAGTAAACTGGCTATGATGGTTAAGGTTATGTGTCAGCTTGGCTGGGCCATGATTATCAGTGGTTTGACAGTAATGCAATGATGAAATTTGGCAGTTATCTGACGATGTAATTTGACAATTAACTAATGATGTAATTTGGCCATTGTGTAATGATGTAGTCATCCTCCATTCTCACATAATGCCAATTTTCATATAATGACTTGGTCTTTGAAACCTAATCATGTGGATAAATGAGGAATGGTATACTCAATTTGCAAAGCCATGTAAATCTATGATCACATTTGATAGCCTCAAAAACCTTGTGAGGAACTTTTGTGGAGTTAGCGTAAGTATTCCCTATTAGATAAAGAAACTAAGGCCCAGAGAAATGGATGATGTTGTTGGGTGCCACTCCATGTCACAAAGTAGAACTGCCATGTAGAGTTTTCTTGGCTATAATCTTTAAGAAAGCAGATAGCCAGGTCTTTCAGTTAGCAGCTGAGCGCTTAACCATTGCACAACCAGGTTCCTTCTTGTTGCTGTTGCTGTTATGTGCCGTCGAGTTGGACCCGACTCATAACGACCCCTCCTTGGGTTTCCAAGGCAGTATCACTATGGAAGTAGACTGCCCAACCTTCCTTCTGAGGAGTGGCTGGTGGGTTTGAACCACCAGCCTTCTGGTTAGCAGTCAAGTGCCTTAGGCCCTACACTACCAGAGCTCCCAAGGTTTCTTAAAGAAGTGAATGAACTTGCCCAAATCACAAAACTAAGGAGTGGAACAAAAGTGAGCTTTTCGGAAGAATTAAGACATGTTTGCTGCTCTCTGCTGTCTCCTGATGTGATAAGGAAAGAGCAAACCTCTTTGTGTTTTTAAAGAACCCAGACCTTAACTGCCACAGTGGACCAAAGGCACCAAGAAACTTGGCAAGCCTGGGGTTACTTTTGCCAACACCTCTCCCAGGCTCCTCTTGCTTTTCATCTCCCAGATTCCCCCACACTAGATTGTCAGGATGCCTACTTGTTCCCAGTTTACAGACTAATAACCAGAATCCAAGAATTAGAGCAGTGACCTACAGAGGCAGTGGTGGTACCCAGACTTGCTGGTGGTCTCCTTGCTCTTGCCCAGTGTCTGATCATCTGTCCTCTGAGTTCTAGATGCAGCCCAGGTAGATGACCAAAGACAGGCAGAGCTCAGTGCAAATCCAAGCTGTTATTTACCAGCTATGTGGCTTCATCCCCTTGGCCTCAGTTTCCTTCTTTTCTATAGAATTGGGATATTTGTGGCTTCACAGGCAGAAAGTAAAACAAAATACAGGGGTCTAGTACATGCTAGGCACTCAGAAAATATCTCTCTTTACTTTCTGTTTTTTGCAGGCAGTATTGCAGGCAGATTCTGGAATGACTGAAATACTGACTTCTCTTCTGCCCTTTTTCTTGGCGACCGCATTGGGGCTGATTTTCCAGCTGTGAAATCACTGTGTGCTGGAGCCAGGAGGATAAGTAACTGCCTTTCTCTCCAGTTGAACTTTGTCTTATACAGGTGTCTGGGACTGAGGCAGCCCAATCCCAAATCAGGTCATTACACTCAGCATGGGCTATGAGCTAACAAAACAATCACAGCCAATCACAGCTATAAATTTATGAAGTCTTTGTACACCTCTAAACTCAAGCAACTGCCAGTCCCATGGGACTGGAGAAAACATGCTGCAATTATTGTTTACTCATCAAAATTGCATTCTTCATCAGAACAAGGAGGCCAGGACACAGATATCATTCAGTAAATCACCCAACAGCAGCTGGGGAATAGTGGTGATGGATGATAAAATCCAGTGTTTTGCATGGGATGAAGGAGAAGGCAGTGCCTGAATCAAAAACAAAAACCAAAAATCAGTCCTGACAAGGTTGAAACCCAGAAGATTCTTTCTCCCTGACCATTTGCAAATGTGCTTCTTCTTTGTGGTGGACACCAGAGTGATCCTTAAAAGTTACACGGGGAGGCAGCCAGGGCTTCATAATTACCAGGTCCAGTAGCTTATAAAAGCATACTATCATTTCAATTCTTTGAGATGACTTGTCTTTTGGAGAACATGAAGAAGAGTTGTTGTTGTCATTGTTATTGTTGCTGTTAGTTGCCATCAAGCTGGCTCCAACTCATAATGACCTTCCATCTAACAGAACAAAATATTGCCTAATCCAGCACCATCTTTTGTTGATATGTTTGAGTCCATTGTTGCAGTTGTTATGTCAATATATCTTGTGGAAGGTCTTCCTCTTTTCCACTGACCTTCTACTTTACCAAACAAGATGTCCTTCTCCAGTGATTGGTCTTTCCTGATGACCTATCCCAAGCAAGTGAGCCAAAGTCTCACTATCCTCTCTTCTAATGCACACCCTTGCATTCTGACTGTACTTTCTCCAAGGCTGATTTGCTCACTCTTCTGGAAGTTTGTGGCATATCCAATATTCTTCACCCAAGAGGAAATACTGCTAGGCAAAGGAAAACAAAATTGGCATCCAACAACAAATGAGCCCAACAAGGCAAACTAAGGGGTAGGCTGGTATTCAAAGAGCTCCCACAGCACACTCTTGTTATCAGCTCTAAGACAGGAAGCTGACTCAGAGACAGCCTCCTCCAGATGGACAGAGGCTGCTGAATCTTGTTGGCCCTGTTGAGGTTCAGCTCAGGGTCTGGTGGGGTGAAATCCCAGGGGGCTCCTTCTGGACAAGATGAAAATGTCAGAGATTAAGAGTACTTCGAGAAGATGTCTGGTGATAACACACACAAAAAAAAAAAAAAAAAAAAAAACTGAGGCCAAGAACAGAGAAGAGTGTTGTCAAGTCTTGCCATCCATTTGATTAGTATTATTCAAGTTGCAAGTAGAGTGCATTTCTCTTGGATTTCAGTGAAATGTCATTTATTTTGTGTTATTTATTCAAAAGGATAGAACTTAAGAGTTGTAAAGGCCTTCAGCTAATTCTGTAATGGAACATGTGTGGGCTATTTGACACCAATCTGCCTCGTACTAGTATAGCTTATATTTGGTCAGCCCAAATTTCTTTCCCATTCCTCTTCTACCAAGAATAAATCTTTTCTTTCCTTTTTTTCTTCCTTCTTTTCTTTTTTCCTGCCTTCCTTCCTTCCTTTCTTAAATTGTAGTTTGGGTAAAATTTTACAGAGCAAAGTAGTTTCCCATTCAACAATTTATACACGTTGTGTGTGTGTGTGTGTATGTGTGTCTGACACTAGTTACAATCCCCTCAATGTAACACTTCCTCCCTGGTTTCACTGTTTCTATTCATCCTTTTTCCTGCCCCTTCCTGACTTGTGAGCTCTCTTTCTGGGCAAATGTTGCCCTCTTGGTCTCTTATGATTGATTGCTTTGGTTTTATTTTTAAAGACAGCATGCATCTCCCCATTCTAGGAAGTCTAACCAGTAATCAGTTGCCACCAAGTCCTTCTGACTCAAGGAGACTCTATGCATCAGAGAGTAGAACTGTGCTCCATAGGATTTTCAATGCTGATTTTTCAGAAGTAGATCACCAGTCCTTTCCTCCAAGGTACCTCTATGTTGACTTTAACCTCCAGCCTTTTGGTTAGCAGCCACAGGCTGTTAATCATAATGCTCCACATCCCTAGCCACAGGACTGAGCACATGGGACCCAATCTATATACCATTTTCCTGGCTACAGTGATTGGTTGGATATGGACAAAATATCTAACCCCAGCCAATCAGAAACAATCCCAGGACCTGTCTACCAGAGTTAACTGGAAAGATTGTCTCTTTCCCTGTGGGTTGCTAAGACAGAAGGAATTGGGTGTTTGAGATTGCCAGTAGCCAAATTGCCCATAGACAGAGCCTGAAGAATGATGCCAACCAAAGTCAGCCACAACCAAAGGATGGAGAGAGAAGACCCCTAACAATACCCTATGTGCCTTTGGGTCTAGCTGTGCCTGAAGGCAGTTCCTCCTGCAGTTGCTCTAACTGGTGCATTCTTTTTATAATAATTCAAGTTGAATTTCTATCACTTGATACCCTTACTAATATCACTCACAGAGCTCTTTACTGTTGAGCCCAGGCACAGTTCATACTTGTCAACATAATGTGCCATGTAGTTAGCATGTAAAATGAAACCAGTTAGTTGGCCTTTCTGAATTCTAATCCAGCTCTTTCATTTAACAAATGAGGAAACAAAGGCCAAGAGAAGGAAAAGACTTGCTCAGGGTCATGCCCAGCTAATAATAGAATCTGGCTTGTGTTCCAATGGTCCCTGGATATTTCCTGATCAACCCAATTTCCGACTAAAAACCCTGCTACCAGAAGTAGAATGAGATCTATGGAAATGTTTGCATCTTTCGTCAGAATTTAGATAATTCCTACTACGTATTTTCTCAACCCTTTGTTGTTGCTGCTGCTGTTGTTAAATGCCATCAAGTTAATATCAACTCATAGTGACCCTATGCACAACAGAACAAAGCACTGCCTGGTCCTGCACCATTCTCACAATCATTGTTATGTTTGAGCTCATTGTTGTAGCCACTGGGTCAATCCATTTTGTTGAGGGCCTTCCCCTTTTTCATTGACCCTCTAACTTTACCAAGCATGATGTCCTTCTCCAGGAACTGGTTCCTTCTGATAACATATCCAAATTATATGAGACCAATTCTTCCCCTCCTCGCTTCTAAGGTGCATTCTAGCTATACTTCTTCCAACACATTCTTCTGGCAGTCCAGGTCTATTCAATACTCTTCACCAATACCATAATTCAAAGGCATGAATTCTTCAGTCTTCCTTATTCATTGTCCAGCTTTTCCATACATATGAGGTGATGGAAAATACAAAGGCTTGGGTCAGACACACCTTAGTCTTCAAAGTGACATATTTGCTTTTTAACACATTGAAGAGATCTTTGGCAGCAGATTTGCATCATCTGAATTTCTGACTGCTGCTTCCATGGACATTGATCATGGATCAAAGTAAAATGATATCCTTGACATTGTATCATGATGTTGCTTATTGGTCCAGTTGTGAGGATTTGTGTTTTCTTAGGAGATCTGTGTTAATCCACTGTGTCAATCCATCTCATTGAGGCTCTTCCCCTTTTTTGCTGACCCTCCACTTTACTGAGCATGATATCCCTCTCCGGAGACTGGTCCCTCCTGACAACATAACCAAACATGAGAGAGAAACTCTGGCCATTCTTGCTTTCTTTCCAGATATACTTTTACAAGATGTATTGGTTTGTTCTTTTGGCAGTCTATGGTATACCCAATAATACAAATGCACCTATTTTTCTATGGTCTTCCTTGTTCATTGTTGAGCTTTCACATGCATATGAGACTATCAGAAAACAATGGCTTTGATCAGTGGCCCCTTAGTCTTCAGAGTGGCATCTTTTTTCTTTAACATTTTAAAGAAGTCTTTTTCAGCTTCTACAGGCCTTGATTGTGTATCCAAGTAAAATTAAATCCTTGAAATTTCAATCTTTTCTCTGTTTATCATGATGTTGCTTATTGATCTAGTTGTGAGGACTTTTGTTTTATGTTGAGGTGTAATCCCTACTGAGGGCTGTAGTCTGACCTTCATCAGTAAATACTTCAACTCTTCACCTTCAGAAAGCAAGATTGTGTCATCTGCACATCATGAGTTGTAAATGAGTCTTCCTCCAATCCTGATGCTGCATTCTTCACATAGTCCAGTTTATCAGATTATGTGTTCAGCATGCAGAGTGAAGAAATATGGTAAAAAGATACAACCCTGGCACACACCTTTCCTGATTTTATTTTATTTGCAATGAATAAGTCATTACTCTTGCAAAATTCTATCATGTGATCTCTAGCATCATTTCTATTACCAAGGCCATATTTTCCAACTATTGATCCTTCTTCTTTGTTTCCAACTTTCACATTACAATCACCAGTAATTATCAATGCATCTTGATTGTATGTTTGGTCAATTTCAAACTCCAGAAGTTAGTAAAAATCTTCAATTTCTCGTCTTTGTCTTTAGTGGTCGGTGAGTAAATTTGAATAATAGTATTAACTGGTTTCCTTGTAGGCATATGGATATTATCCTATCACTGACAGTATTGTACTTCATGACAGATCTTGAAATGTTCTTTTTGACAGTGACTTACTTGCCATTCCTCTTCAATTTTTCATTCCTGGCATGGTACACTATGTTGTTGTTGTTGTTATGTGCCGTCGAGTCAAACCCGACTCATAGCGACCCCTCCTTGGGTTTCCGAGGCAGTATCACTACGGAAGTAGGATTGCCCAACCTTCCTTCCAAGGAGTGGCTGGTGGGTTTGAACTGCCAGCAGTCTGGTTAGCAGGCAAGTGTCTTAGCCACTATGCTACCAGAGCTCCCGACTCTGAATTTCTGACTGCTGCTTCCACGGACATTGATCATGGATGAAAGTAAAATTATATCCTTGACATTGTATCATGATGTTGCTTATTGGTCCAGTTGTGAGGATTTGTGTTTTCTTAGGCAACACCAGTCCATTTCAACTTATTAAAGCATAGAATATTAATCTTTATGTGTTCCATTTCATTTTTGACAACTGCCAATTTTTCTCAAGTCATACTTCATCCATTCCATGTTCCAACTACTAATGGATGTTTGCAGCTGTTTCTTCTCATTTTAAGTCTTGCCACATCAGTAAATGAAGGCTCCATAAGCTTTATTCCATCCATGTCATTAAGGTTGACTCTACTTTGAGGAGACAGCACTTCCACCGATGTATTTTAAGTGCCTGTTAATCTGAGGGTCTCATCCTCTGGTACTATATCAGTGTTCCTCTGCTATTCATAACCTTTCCATTGGCCATTTTTTTCCATAGTAGCCCACCAAGCCTTTCTTCCTTGTCTTAGTTTGGAAGCTCTGCTAAAACCTGTCCACAATGGGTGACCCTGCTGATATTTGACATAGTGTCAATAGCTATGCTGATGGCATAGCTTCCAGCATCACAGCAATATGCAAGCCACCAAAGTGTAATAAACTGACAGACAAGTGATGGCCAATCCCTTACCCACATCCATATGTAGCCTTAAAGCTACCCAATATTTTAGTGTGATATTTCATATATTGAAGCAGGGTCTGTGGAGGAAACTTCAAGTATTGGGACTAATGAACTAAAGAAAGGTTCAACAAGACCAGTCCTGTGGAAAACTCTCTTCTAGCACATATTTATTCATCTGGCTCCCTTACATCTTATGATCTCAAAGCTGAATGTTTGACCCTCTGACCAGAGGAAAAATTTTCTCCCCTTTAATTCTATCACTATACTTATTTTAATGCAACCTAAGATAGCAGCCAAGGAACCCTGGTGGCACAATGGCTAAAGCAGTTGGCTGCTGACAGAAAGATCTACACTTCTAACCCACCAGCTGCTATGCAAGAGATAATACCTGGGGATCTGCTCCCATAAATATCACAGCCTAGGAAACCCTGTAGGGCAGTCCTACTCTGTCCTGTAGGGCCACTAGGAGTCAGAATCAACTCTAAAGCACACAACACAAGAAGGCAGCAATCATGCCACAAGACTGACTGCAAAGGAAAAGAAGGGGGGGGGGATTTAAAGAAGGAATAACTTTTAGTGTGAAAATGAAAGATTCAGGAAATGCATAGTATTTTCATGTTTTTGAAGGAGTATTGTGGGTGAGGCAAATTAGATTTCTGTAAGAATACAAAAGGAAGAATTGGAGTGAATGGTTATAACCAACAAGGAAACAGATTTACAGATCCATAAACTGAGGCTCAGAGAGGATAATTGACTCACCTGCATCCACACAGCAAGTAGTTGACTAAACAAGAATGTTATCTCAGACTTCCTAAAGTGTCAACCATCCTGAGACACTAAAGTGATACAAATACTGGTTCAAATACAGTTGCCACCACTTTCTCCCTTCGAGAGAAACTTCATTACACTCTCCAAATCTCCTCATCTGTAAAAAGGGGCATAACCTACTAGGGTTCCAGGAATCAAATAATATGCAGTGGATAATGTATCTACTGTGGGACTTAGCTTATATTGGAGCTCAATAAGTCTTAATTCGCTCACCTTTTCCCTTTTCACCACACAATGTCACTTCTTCTTTTTCTATAATTTGAATAGCACAGTACCCACTTTAATGCCATATCCAGAGTGTGGTTTCTTGCTTTAGTCAAAGGGCAGTTCCATTGGGCTTATCATTGCCTGATCCCACAAGAAAATCAAATCTCTACTATGTCATCAAGAGTAGGTGTCCAGAAAGAATACAACGGAACTGAGAGATGTGGGAAGATGATGCTTCTGCCATACCCTGCACCTTATCCATGACCTCCCCAAACAAAAGCAACTGTCTGATCCCTCTTCTTGCTAAAATCAGCAGTTGAACACTGCTTATTTGTGCTCTATTTTGCTTCAGCCATGCCAAATTGAGTTCCCAAAACACACCTTGCCAGGGCCAACTTCCAAGTGTTTGCCTATGCTGTTCCCTCTGTCTGGATTATTTTATTTTATTTCCTCTTTCTGTAAGGTAAAGCTCTTGTCCAGTTTTCAAAATTTAGATGATTACACATCATTTTCTACAAAAAGTCGTCTCTGGTATCTCTAGAACAGTGCTTACTTTTCTTTGTTTAAAATGAATTAAATTGCCTGACACAAGTACTCAAGAAAGCTTACCTATTATCATCATTACCAACATCATGATCACTGACTGGAGTGAAGTCTGCCTTTGGGGCACAGCTAAAGAAAAATCTAGAGAGCACTGAAATGGCAAGTGAGGGAGTTAGTACCGCACTGTTCTCCCACTTTTTAAAAGTCATCAGGTCACTAATCAGGAAAGCTGGCTGACCCAAAAGGCCTCACACAGAGGCTTCCATGATGATACCAATATGTGGAGAAAGACCTAGACTAATCAAGCTCATGAGACTGATGTATAAACCCTAAAATCCTTGAACTTATTGACAATAGAAACAGAACTGAGACTACTAAGGGAACTAGCCATCTTGATCTCTTCCTCCTGCCCAACTTTACAATAATACTTGAGGGGCAGAGGGGCAGAGGGGCAGAACCAGAGAGAACAGCAGCTGTATGGCTCAAACGTTCCTGTCACCAGTCTTATTGTTGTTAGCTGCCGTTGAGTCAGCCTGTGACTCATGGCAACGCCATGCATAATGAAATCAGATCATTGTGATCCATAGTTTTCATTGGCTGTTTTTAGATTTAGGTCACCAGGGTTTTCTTCTTTGTCCCTCTTAGTCTAAAATCTCCATATTACTGATGGATGAGCAGTGGCTGCACATGAGATGCATTGGCTGAGAATCGAACCCAGGTCTACTGCATGGGAGGTGAGAATTCGACCGATGAATCACCAGTGTCCCCTGTCACCAGTCTTCCTCCTAGGGAAATAGTACTCTGCGGAACTGGGGGTGGGGTGGGGTGGGAAATGCTCTTAAGCAGTTTGCTTCCTATTACTTATCAAAAAACTATCTAATTCTATCATCTTCAGAGTCTAGCCTGAAGAAGAGCACAGGAACATGACTGTTCCTGCAGTGCTCACAGCTCATTGGGAGCAGCGGGTTGGGAGCCACACTGCCTGAGTCTGACTCCAGATCCATCACTCACCAACTGTATAGGTGTTTTTTGTTTTTGTTTTTCTTTTAAAAAAGCAAACTCACTGTCATTGAGTCAATTCCTACTCATAGTGACCCCCATTGGGTTTCTGAGCTGTAAATCTTCAAAGGAGTAGATTGACCTATCTTCTTCCACAAAGCAGCTGGTGGGTTTGAACCTCTGACCTTCTGGTTAACAGCCAAATGCCTTATCCACTACGCAGCAGACTGTATATCCTTTCAGATTCTCAGTTCAGTCTCCTCATCAGTAAAATGGTGGTAGTGATAACTACCTCCAAGGGCTATTGTTGTTGTGTGCTGTTGAGTCGGACCCGACTCATAGCGACCCCTCCTTGGATTTCTGAGGCAGTATCACTATGGAAGTAGATTGTCCCATCTTCCTTCCGAGGAGTGGCTGGTGAACCGCCAGCCTTCTGGTTAGCAGTCAAGTGCCTTAGGCACTACTCTACCAGAGCTCCCCCAAGGGCTATTAGAACATAGTAAATAAGATATTGTATGAAAGACACTTAGCATGGTCCCTGACAGAATAAGTGCTCAGCAAACAGGAGCTGTGTTCCCCAGTGTCCATTGGACAGTGGCATTTTGGTTTCATAGATCTAGGATCCCTCTTTCCTGAATTGTGCTTGAGTGAGCATTGTCTCAGTGACTCATTTTTTACTTGTGGCTTTTGATTTTCCAACTTCCTTCCAACTACTACATTCTTTTAAAGATATATTGATGGTTTTCTGGTCTTGGTATTAGCCTCTTTTCAAAGATGGCTTTTGTATATCGTGTCCACACTGTTTCACTTACAGTCAAGCCCTCAGAAATCAACTTGCCTTCTCTTATTTTAAAAATCTTTGTGGGCACCTCAAAGCAAAATCTTTGGGCTGCCTAACAATCCTCAGAGGAGGAAATCCCACAATTTCTGCATTAAATGCCAAACAAACTCTTCCCTAATGGTTTAAGTATAGCTGGGTAAGAGGTTATAAGTTCGGTTTGAGGGTGTGAGATAAGTCCTCAGAGGGCCACTTTTGCTATATGTGCTACCCTCAATGAGATTAGGATGTCGTCATGGGCTGAACAGTGTAGTTTCACTTAGGCATGACTGTGGTAGTAATGTTGTTGTTGTTATGTGCCATCGAGTCGGACCCAACTCATAGCGACCCCTCCTTGGGTTGCCAAGGCAGTATCACTACGGAAGTAGATTGCCCAACCTTCCTTCCAAGGAGTGGCTGGTAGATTTGAACTGCCAGCCTTCTGGATAGCAGTCAAGTGCTTTAGGCACTATGCTACATAACAGCAGGAGTAGGAGATTAGCATGTTTTTGAGTCTATTATGTATATTCTATAAAAATAGCTCATTGGCTATTTGAACCAGTAGAGATCTGAAGGTTATCTAGTCCAATCCATTATATTTGCAAATAAGCAGTACCATTTGCTATGGAGTTGATTCCAACTCATGTGTGTCAATCAGAGCAGAATTTTACTCCATAGGGTTTTCAGTGCTGATTTTCAGAAGTTGATCCCCATTATCTTTCTTCTAAGGTGTCTCTGGGTGGACTCAAGCAGAGATCATAGGTGTGGCTGTCCACCACTCAGTTTTCCATTTCACTGATGAAAAACAAAACACCAGAGAAGTTGCTATAAATTTCGAAAGCCATAAAGCTAGTTTGTGCCTGGCCTGGAAGTCCTTTTGCCCTAGGCCTGATATGGAGCACTAAAAGAATTGCAAAAACTGTTTACTGCGTTTCTTAAATTTGTGTCCCATTACCAGTCTATATCACCAGTAGTACATTATGAAATAATATTTTCATAAATCTCTTCATTTTCTTTAGCACAGTTGTAGGACAATACCTATGCATCACTCGAAATGCATTTATTCAATTTTCTTTTAATTGGTATAATACAGTCTCATTCAAAATTTAAAATGACATTATTTTGCACAAAAAAAGCTCAGATTTCATGTCAGCCAAAAATATTTCCATTGTGAACACTTTTTGCATGTTGAGAAACAAACGAATTAGCAAAATGTGGTTTTGGTGTTTGAGGTGCTAATTTGTTCAATATAACTCTTTAAAATTGACTACACTTTTGTCACTCTGCTTTGGTATTTCTTGACTTTTTAACACACCATAAATCTCAAAACATGGAAGGGGCCACATCTTTCCTTGCTTCTGAGTATCCTTGGTTTAATAAGGTGGCTACATGAGTCATCAAGTCAATTCCAACTCATAGCAACCCCCATTGGGTTTCCAGTGTTTGAACCATCAACCTTATGGTTAGCAGTCAAATGCCTTAGGCACTGTGCCACCAGAGCTCCTTCCATTTACAAAGCAGAGATAATAATAGCCCTCACAGGATTGTTGAAAGGTTTAAATGAGATGGATGTGCAATGGGGAAAGAGAAAGGGGGAAAATAAGTATTCAATAAATGTTAGTTTGTTAGTGGTAGAAATAGCATTGGCAAAGCTGGTGGTGGGCTGGAGTAATCTATAAAATTATTTGTGAAATTCTAGAGTTGCTCTGGTGGCGTAGTGCCTAAGGCATTTGACTGCTAACCAGAAGGCTGGCGATTCAACCTCACCAGCCACTCCTCAGAAGGAAGACTGGGCAACCTTCTTCTGTAGACAAACCCAAGAAGGGGTTTGGTTTTGTTGTCGTTAATGTTGTTGTTTAAAAAGACATTGGAGTCCCTGAGTAGTGCAAATGGTTAACATGTTCAACTGCTAACTAAAAGGCTAATGGTTCGAGTCTACCTAGAGGCACCTCAGGAAAAAAGCCTGCTTCCAAAATAACATCCAATTAAAACTGTACAGAACACAGTAGTGCTCTTACACACATGGGGTCACTATGAGTCAGGATCAACTCAATGGCAACTGGACTGATATAAAGACATTAGCTGTCACTATTATGCTCAGATCTCTGAAGTTAGATATAAACATTAAATAATATTAGCATTTGCAGCAGTGTCTGAAAGCAACATAAAAGAATAGAAAAATTTGTAAAAAATCAAATGTCTAAACTCAATTCAGCACTTTTCAATAGAGTGCTATTTCCAAAGCCCTTTCTCCTGTGCCTTACCCACTGCCAATTTCACATTCTAGGATGGTGCGTTATTGGGAGGAATCATTACCAAATGGAGGGGCAGAGCAGAAATGGTTTGAAGTGAGCCCACCATCTACTGTAGGTGGTTCCCAAGCAATGGGCTGGCAGAATGCTGGTACATTAGTAAATGCTCCACTTCTCTGCAGCTGGTTGTTTGGTTTTTTTTTTTTTCTTATTTTATTTATTATTATTATTATTATATTTTAAGAGCTTGTTTTACATTCAACATTACATGTACATTTAGTGTCACTCCCCATTCGCCATGTCCAACCCTAACCCAAACTCCTCCCCTCCCTACCCTATAACCCTCCCCCTGTGCCCCTCATATTTATGCACTCCTGTTTGTCCTGCATTTCCTCAAACTGAATGTTGGTCCTCTGGTGTCACATGGTCTATTGCTCTAAGGGATGTATTACCATAGAGTATGTGGGTGCGTCATCCTGGGTTGAGTGGTCTGCATGTACATCTTGTTAACTATTGGGCTGAGAGCCAGCCCCGGGGGGTGAGTTTTAGTCCAGGTGCAGAATGTATTCCAGGGCCATAGTATTGGGGGTCTCATCAGACTTCCTTTGACTACTAATTCTGGTTATTATTGAGTTTTTGGATTTTCTTCCACGTTTTCCCTCCCACTCTATCCAGGATCTCCAGATTTGATTCTTTCCTGAGTGGTTGGCGTTGGTAGCCAGGCACCATCTAGTTCTTCTGGTCTCGAGGGTCATCATCTGGGATGGCTGATTGCTTACAAATGTCTTTGCGTTTATTTATTTATTTATTTATTTTGCATTATTCTTCACTTCCAACACCAGGAGACCGTTAGCTGCATCTTAGATGGCCGCTTGAAAGCTTTTAAGACCCCAGTCACTATTCACCAATGTAGGATGAGGAACAAGGCTTTTTATGTTATGCTAATTGAATCTGGTGTCCCCAGCTATTTTTTTCTTGAGATCAAAGTCAGTTCCTTCAATCCAATGTCATTAGTGCTGCGGTAAGAGAAAATTCCTCCCTGAGACCTGTGAATTATTCATGGAAAGTCATTTCTTCCAGACTGTTGCAACTTTACATCTGATTGTGTGTTTGTGGGCATTTCAATGAAAAGTGGGGAGGTTAAGTCAGACACTGCTGGAAAATCACCATCCTAACCCAAAACCCCTAATTCATAACCATTAAAACCCCTGCTGAGGTTTTGTTTTGTTTTGATCATCTGGTGATATGGGCTGGCCTGTTTCTGGTCATCTTAATGTGAAAAGTTCTTGCAATTAGTCTTATTTTTGTTTTTGCCACCAACTATCTTCCAAACCAGATACATGAGTCTTGATGGGTAAGGCTTTCTCCAGTCCTGAGAATACCCATTTGTTCAGCAAAGCTTTGTGAAATCTACATGTTCCAAGTCCTGGGTTAGCCTTGTGTCTTAAAGACAATTAAGCACAACCGTCCATATTCTCCTAACACCATGAAAGCCTTATCTTGGTTGTGACCTGCATGTCTTTTTCTGTCTTGTAATGAGGAACATCTGGTTCCTCAGATACAATGTATAATCTATGTGCTAATTTGTCATTCATTTCTTTCTTCTTTTTTACAAGAGCCTATCCCTAGGTGATCCTCAAGGATGGATTTCTACTGGGATTCTGTCCAATATCCAGATGTGTGAATACACTTAGAAGGTCACCAGACCTTTGGAATCAAGCATGCTTTAACTTGATTCAACAACTACAAAACCATTCTTTGACCATGTTCAAGTTTAATATTGCTTTCCTGAGGCTTGTCTGTTCTCTGGTGCCTCTTATCTTAGATTCTTCCAAACCACCTGCTAGAGCTGACCCAGGCTCAGTACTCCAGAACTGAAGAGTCATTTCCTGCTTCACATATTAGAAGATGCTTTAATAAGATGATACAGAACAGCTGTTCTCTCAATCCACAGAAGGTGGAAAAAAGGAAGAGCACTGGCTTGGGATGAAGAGATGTGGGCTCTTGTCCAGTCACAGCCTCCGACTTGCTAAGTGGCCAAGGGCAAGTTCATTAGACCGGGACCCTAACCTGTGATCTCCTTCAGACCCTAACACCCTCAACCCCACCAGTCTTATCCCTTCCTCAGAGTTCTGATTTCAAAGGCCTTCACAAGTTTTAGAAAGTGTGCAGAGCTAATTCACACCACAATGTTTTTGTATGTCAGTTTGAGCCTTTATTAGACATGATTAGTGCTGGAAGGTATTTGACCAAACACCCACTTTACATTTTCTTTCTGAAATAGCACTTTCATTTCCTGGGCACCTCTTCTGACTCAGCTGAAGGGCTGGAAAGAAAAATAATTAAATAAGGTTTATGACATAAATATCAAAGGAATCTCTGAGAGCTCAGAGAGGAAGCTAACTCATTCTGGGAAAAGTAAGGAAACTTCCTAATAGATAGCATGGCCTTGGTTGACTCTGGCAGGAGAGCTTGAATTAGCCAGAAAGAAAATGGGGAGGAAACTGTACCAAGCACAGGAAACCAAGAGCAAGTGCACTGAGGTGTGAAGTAGCATGGTATAAATAGGAATCCATCAGAAATTTGAAGATATTAAAAGAGAAACTCAAAGCTGGACAGGCAGATGAGACAGGGAAGGGAGGAGGAGGCAAGCCCCAAAGATCCTCAAAAGCCAAGAATGAGATCACTCCTCAGCTTACAACCTTTTACTGGCTTCCTACAGATCTAAGTTAAGATCCAAATTTCAATTAATAGTTCATACACTGGACTGGCTTTTGAAAAGGGCTATGTACACACATTTGGTTTTGTACCAGGTTTCTTAGAGGTTCTTTAGAGAAGAACTGTTGGAGGATTAGGAAGAAGCTTTACAGATTTTTGTCTATTTCTAAAGCAGAGGGAAATCACATTAAAAAAAAAAAAAATAGTTGTCATCGAAGGATTCCAGTTCATGGTAATGCCACATGTATCGGAGCAGAACTGTGCTTCACAGGATTTTCATTGCGGAGTTTTTGGAAGTAGACTGCCAGGCCTTTCTTCCAAAGGAAATGATATACAAGTATGTGTTTATTTTTCCTATTGTTACTATTTCTTATTCTAGGCACATAAAACTGGCCTGCAAGACATGCAGATGATAGCAGCAACTATGATGCTCAGGGAGAGACAATTCTTTCCCAGGTTCCGATTTTCTTGCAGGAGTCACTGAATGGCACAAATAGTTAAGTGTTCAACTACTAGCCAAAAGGTTGAACCCGCCCAGAGGAACCCTGGAATCTGTTGGCAATCTGCTTCCAAAAGGCCACAGCCTTGAAAACCCTGTGGAGCAGTTCTACTCTGCACACAAGGGGTCACCAGGAGTCAGAATTGTCTTGATGGCAGCTAACAACATCAACAATTTCCTGAACTGGAAAATATGCACTTTGAAGCTTTGCAAATTTCCTCTCTCACATTCACTGGTGAGCCCCAAGAGAACTTCCCAAAGACAGCTGGAATAAAGGACCAAACTCTCTCAGCGGGAGGTTGCTAACATATGGAAAGCCAGTACCTTGAGGAAGGGCCCAGCTCCCTGAAACAAACAGAATTATCTACTCCCATCCCTTCCAGGAAGGAATGGTAATGATAATAATTAATGCTTATTGTGCACAAACGATTTGTCCTGCATCAATAAGTTCTTTACGGGTGTTACCTCGTTGAATTCTCCAGAGAGGCAGATCCCCATTATGACTTTCAATATCCATTTTGAATATCAGGGAACTAAAGCTCCAAAGAGGTGCAAGGACGTTCCCAGGGTCGCCCAGCTATCTCCAACCCCCAAGAGCAATTTTTTATTTTTATTTTTACTTTAATTTTTTTTTTTAAAAAAAAAGGAAATATATTTACATGGTACAAAATTCAAAATGTACAAAAAGCTCTGGTGGCGCAGTGCCTAAGGCATTTGACTGCTAACCAGAAGGTTAAACCCCCCCGCCCACTCCTCAGAAGGAAGATGGGACAATCTACTTCTGTAAACATTTACCACCTCGGAGACCCAATGGGAGTCACTATGAGTCAGAATTGACTCGATGGCAGTGAGTTTTGAGTTTAAGTACGAATAAGTGTTTCTTCTTCTCCTGGTCTCCCAAGCATGTAGTTCTCCTGGGAAGGAATATAGAGGATATTTGTGTGTCCTTCAAGAGATCTTCTCCGGTAATAGAGGCAAATATGCATACCCATCAGTAGCACACCACGGGCAGTGTTCTATTTCCATCTACCAAGAAGATATTCAAGAAGAACTCTAGGCAATCCTTCCATATCAGTAAATGGATATCTGCTTTGTTCTTTCGTAATGGCTGCATAAGAATCTATCATCTGAAAATGCCATAATTTATTTGGGAAGATATTTTGGGCTCCAAGCTCTTCAGCATTGTGCTGTACTGCAGAACCCCAGGGTGGTGAAAGCAGTTCACATGCTTGGCTGCTAACTGAGAAGTCAGAGGCTCCAGTCCACCCAGGGGCACCAAGGGAAGATAGGCCTAGCAATTTACTTCTGGAAAAATGAGCCATTGAAAAATCCTCTGGAGCACAGTTTTACTCTGACACTCATGGGTTCACCATGAGTCAGGGTTGACGTGACAGCAATTAATTAGGGAAAAGCTAAGAAGCTGGAATGCCCTGTTCTCATGCCCAGGGTCACTGAGTGCTCCGGATCAACCGGCCTTTTATGAGATCATGACACAAAGATTCTTTCAGTCTAATATTTATAAATATAAACTGATTGAAGACTAAATGAAACAATGCCTGGCACTCAGTAAATTCATTTTTATACTGTTGTCTGTGGGAGATTAACTATGTGGGCCAAATTAGTTAGAATACCAGAGAGTAGCAGAAGTCAGGGAAGGAGTCTGCCATCTTCTCCCAAGAACTGGCACACTTGAGCTCAAGACTCAGTTCTGTCACTCACTATGTGTAGCAGAGATGGCTGAGATACATATTAACAGAACATCTCCACCTTTAAATGTGAGATGAACAAATGGTTGCCTAGCTTGGGACCACATGCCCCAGGCTCCTTTGCAGCTAGGCAGGACTATGTTTTGACCAATACACTAAGAATGGAAATTGCTTTGAAGTGTAGTGCCTAAGGTATTTGATTGCTAACCAGCAGGCTGGAGGTTCAAACCCACCAGCCACTCCTAGGAAGGAAGGTTGGGCAATCTACTTCCATAGTGATACCACCTCAGAAACCCAAGGAGGAATCGCTGTGAGTTGAGTCCAACTTGAAGGCACATAACAACAACAACAAGCACTTCCTCTCTTTCCCCCTTCCTATGGACTGGAACACACATGCAACACTAGTGAAACTGCTTCAACCAGATGGACTAGATGACATTTTAACAAAGAGCAAAATTAGAAGGAATTCGTATCTGGGTAACCTTATGGCCGAGCTGCGTACCCACCCTGCTGTGCTTACACACCTCTAGAGTAAACAGTTACACGAGGGAACAGTCCACCTTGATCACGTTTTGATGTCTCTGATATAACATCTTAGCTTTAATTCTCAGTACGACCTTCAACAAGTCACTTGAAATCCTTAAGCCTCAGTTTCTACATCTCCAAATTCCATGGAGGTGTGCCCAGAAGATTAAAGGGAAGGCATACAGAACACGTAGCACAGTATTTGAGACATGGTAAATTTTCAATAAGTGGCTCTCTGGGCTTCAGTTTCCCCATTTGGAAAATGGGCTATCAAGCATTCCTTTGTGAAGTCTAAACGGCACAGAGCATCACACAGTTTGAAGTAGCTAACTGAGGTATAAGGAGTAGGGATTTAACCATCCTCTGTCCGGACGAGTTTGAACAAGTCTCCTTTTTGGGGTTCAATGTGCCAGTTCATTTGTATCAGAGGCAAAGGAGGTCTCTGCTTCTGCACAGCCAAGGATGCCCAGGTCATGGAGGTGGGGGTCTGTGTAAGATATCTGGCCACACAATGCCTGCTGACTGACATTGTGAACAAACGAACCTGAGGCATGTGGATCCCATTGCCTCTCTGCACAGGTGGACTTTAAAAATAAATGTGTGTCGGGGGAGACACAGAGAGCAATAAAAGAGAAGTGCGTTCTCAAGGTCATGCCCTGTTTATTCCACTCAAGGAAAGGGTTTGACAGTGAGTTGTAAGAGTTTTTGTTAATTAGAGAACCCCATGTTTGTTAGGTGCCTAAGTTGTGCCAGGTCCAATATTCAATGCTGTCTCTGCTCACATTCACAGCAACCCCTGGAAGGACATAAACCCTCCCCACTTTATAAATCAGGAATGTGAAGATCAGAGAATTGTATCTTGCCCAGAGTCACTTAGCTAATAAATGACTGAGCAGGATTTCAACACAAACAAAAAATCTGTTTGATTCCAAAGCCCACACTCTTTGATTCCATGATTCTAATATTTATTGAATACCTATTTTGTTCCCAGCTAGAGCTAAGTTCCATGGGGAATAGCCAGATAAACTGGACACAGACTTTGTTTTCTGCTAATGTCAACATGTTTTATCTCATGGAAAGTAAAGGAACAAAAAGGGTGTCAGACCTAGGGTCAGAAAGCATGAGTCTTTCTGCCCCTAGCTACCTTTGTCCTTTCACACAGCTATACCCCACTGCTCTAGTGGTGTAGTGCCTAAGGCATTTGACTGCTAACCAGAAGGTTGGTGGTTCAAACCCACCAGCCTGTCCACAGAAGGAATGTGGGACAACCTGCTTCTGTAAAAATTTACAGCCTTGGAAACCCACCAGGGGTAGTTATGAGTTGGGATCTACACAATGGCAGTGAGTTTGGGGTTTTTGGTTTACACCCCACTGGCCTCATTTTCTTCATCTATAAAATAAGAATAATTATTCCTAGAGCCAGGAAGATTAATGAATGTAATAACATGAAATATGGTGTGCAAACTATGAAACATTGGACAAAAGTTAACACTGCCTTTGGATATTCTGGAAGCCTCACCTTGTGTCATTATAAATGTTTCACTAATGTCCATGTGGACACTGAGCCAAGCACATTTACTCCCTTGGGGACAAGTGAGATCACTTAGTGCCTCCTGGCTGTGTTCCCAGCGTGTGAAATCCCATTTCACATGCATGAGCACTGGACCATCTGACCGTCCTCTAAGCCAATGCCAAACAGCAGATAGCAACAGGTTCATGCCCTTCCCAAGCACGCCATTGGCAACAACAACCCTTTTTGTGTGGATGGCATTTTACAGTTAACAAAGCAGGTTCATAGTCATGAAGTCTTTGGACTACCTTAACCAAACCCATTGCTGTCACGTCAGTTCTGACCGATGGGAACCCATGTCTTAGACTAGAGCTGTGTTCCACAGGGTATTCAAGGTTATGACTCTTAGAAGGAAATCACTAGGCCTGTCTTCCAAGGCACCTCTAGGTGGGTTCAAACTACCAACTTTTGCTTAGTAGAGGAGTACTTAACCATTCCTACCACCTGGGAACTACCTTAGAACCCTGAAAAGTATGCAGGACAATTTTCAGATGACAATACTGAAGTGTTATTAAGGCCTCAGTGTCACAACTTACCCAAGAACTAAGTTATTACAAGTAGGGTCTATACCATTGGACCCAGATCTCAGGCCTGAATCTAAGTCTAAATTTCTTTCCATTTCCCCATGCAACACATGACCTGCAACAGAGAGAAAATTGTTTATTTGGACCCCAGCTTACAAAGCATACTGTTGAGAGTTGTTCATTCGTTTGTTCATTCAATAAACACTTACTGCAAATCTGCTCCCTGCATGGTCCTGTGCTGGGCCCTGTAGAGACCATAAAATCAGATACGGAGCCTTCTCACAAGGGGCTCACAGTCTGCTGGGTCACAGCACCATGTAGTGAATAAGGGTCTACCGTGTGTCAGGTGCTCCACCTAAAAGATCTCTAATTCTTACAATCCCACAAAATGGATGTTTTGTTTTGTTTTGTTTTCCCAAATTTTATGATGGAGAATGGAGCTCAGAGAGACTGAGTGACTTGCCCAAAGTCACTCAGCCAGTAAGTCGCAGAGCTGGGATTAGATCCCAGGTTAGATCCCAAAGCTCAGGCTCTTTCCAAGAAGGTGCAAAATTCCTCAAAGTGTCCCCATTCAGGATGTTCAGGATGGAAATGTAAGTGCCATATCACCCTTTTGGTTTAAATGCATGATATCATGTGACCAATTTGACTAATTTATTTTTGCTTTTGATTTCTATGTTGATCACTTCATTCCTTCATGTCAGCAGTAAAAAAGACCATCTAGTTAAGCCTCCCCATTGATGAATGAGGGATATGAGAACCAGAAAGCACAAGCATCTTGCTCAAGATTACACAGCAATTCCATATTAAAGCCAGAATTCAAGTTTTTGTTTGTCTGAATGTAAAACCAAAAAAAAGCCAAACTCACTGCCATCGAGTTGATTCCAACTCATAGCAGCCCCCTTTGGGTTTCTGAGGTGGTAAATCTTTATGAAAGTAGATTGCCCACTCTTCCTTCCACAGAGTGACTGGTAGATTTGAACCACCAACCTTCTGGTTAGCAGTCAAATGCCTTAGGCACTATGCCACCAGAGCTCCTTGGCTGAATGTAAAGTCCCAGTTATATCCCCTGCAACGTGTTCTGGGTATCCAGCCTGGGAGCTTAGAGCTGTCACATTCTTTTTCATCCAGACCTCCCTATCTAGAGTACATTATCTGCTTAAAGCAGGAACCAGTTGTAATTCATCTTTGTGTCTCTAGCACCTTGCATGCAGAATAATGCTCTCAATAAATGTGTGATGGTTGAATGACAGATGAAACAACAATAATCCACATTATACAGATGAAGAAACTGAGGTTCAAAGAGGTTAGAGTATCTGTCCAAGATTATACTTCTTGTTAGTGGTAGCAAGATTCAAACCTGGTCTTTCTGGCTCTGGAAGCCACACTTATCCTGTGGGCAAGAGGACCACCAGCCCCATAGCAATCTGGGCAATGGGCACATTCAATCTCAAACAAAGACCCGTATCTACATTCTCTTCAATTTGGGAAGAGCCATGTGGGTGGGGATGAGGTATGGCCAGATGAGAACCTGCAGGAGGACCAAATAAGGGGCTATGTTGGGAGCTGTGACAAGTGTACAGGGTAGGGGAAAACCCACCCCAGCAAGGCCCTCCTCACAGAGGAGCTTCAAGTCCAGATGACCAAACCAATCACACATGTTTGGAAGTCAGCGCACAGCCTTGCTGGGGGCCAGGAGAAAGATCTGTTCTGGGGGTTCTGCCAGACCTGGAGATGAGGCTGCCAGAGGGAGGTTAGGACAAGGGAGGACAAATGTGTCCACGGCCCTGCCAGAGGCCATGCTGGCCCCAGTAAATCAATCCTCTAACCAGAGCCATGACTCTATTCCAGGCTCAGAATGTTCTGGTTCTCAGATTAGACCATGGAAAAGTGGTTCCATGTGGGCTTTTCAGCTCTTTCACTTACTCAGTCTCCACCCCCTGCCCCCTACCTCCAGCCCAGAATCACAGAGCGGCCATTTTGTGTCACTACAAGGATGTTGCTCTTTGTTTTCTTATTTCTTGAGCATATAAAAATAACTCTACCAGATCCAGATATCCATCTGAGCTCTCATCTGGGCTGAAACATGTGTCCTTTTTGTGGCAAGTGGCTGTCTCCTTCAAACGCAGGGAAGCTAAGAGAAGGGAATGGTGAGCATAGATGCAGCCCCTTCCTAAGCCCTTTTTAAACAAGTTTTCTCATCTAATTTGTCATATTTAATTTTGCAGAAATAGCCACAACAGTGGACTAAAATATACTACCGATCATGAAGAAGATGCAGGACCAGACACCATTTATTCTGTTATACATAAGGTTACCACGAGTTGGAGCCCACTTGATGCCAACTAACGCCAATTTTGCAGATGAGAAACATAAGACGCAGAGAACTGTGACTAGTTCAAAGCCAGTCATTCTTTCACAAAACACTTATCATGTCTACAAATGTGCATAGATTTTTGTAGAGAGAATTTTTTTTCTGTGTTTTATAAAAGAATTCATTAATGGATTTCTCCATCCACACCCCTCACCCACATTCCTCCACTCCTGTGTGTTCCATGCAAAGTTTCCCAACATGCATAAGATAGAAGACTAATTCTATGAGATTTTAATAGGCTTGTAGGGGAAAAAAAAAAAAAAGAATTCTATCCACAAATAAACTTGAACATCACTGATTAAACAATAGCTACTTAGGAAATCACTGATTAAACAAACTAAACAATGCAGGATTTCCTTGTATACAAGAATTTTCAGAGCTTTTTAACTGGCTAAAGAGTATCTTACTCTCCCAGAGGAATATAGCATATATCACATTTTCCCAAAGTTATGAGCTAGAGTTGTAAGAAAAACTTTCCGGGAAGTGCTTCCCTAACATATTAGATTAAATCATATGAAATTGCCAAGATTCAGCTGATTTTGATATACAAAACAGAAATGCCATATGATTCTACTGAATATATATAATAAGGCGGGGGGTTTTCTATGTGTTTTGTCCCACCTTTATCTCAAGAAGCTATGGTGTTGTAGTGGTGAAGGCATTTGGCTGCTCACCAAAAGATCAGTGGTTCAATCCCACCAACTGCTCCATGGAAAAAAGAGGAGGCAGTCTGCTTCCATAAAGATTTACAGCCTTGGAAACCCAATAGGGGTCACTATAAGTGAGAATCAATCCAATGGCAGTGAGTTTGGTTGTTCGGTTTTTTGGTTTTATCATATTTCACAATGTGATATGAATATATTATAGGCTAATAGGCTATGAAATTCTTAAAAGATACTTGTTATGTAGGCTTTCATGGGCTCACTGTTAGGGCTGGAAATCGTCCTGGAGTGAGGTTAGGGGTAGGGTGGCAAAGATGGCTACTTTCCACCAAAATTTGTACTTGTCCTTCCAGAAAATATGGAGTTGTCATGGGAGATAGCTGCCTAACCCGAGATATTCCCCAAGCCTCCTTATGTCCAGGTGGTTCTGGGGGGCTTGTGCTCACTGTGGAATATGAGTACAGGTGATACATGTCACTGACAGGTGAAGGCAGATAAGACCCAGGTGTGTTTTCTCTTTTGCCTATCTTCTGACTAATATTGAGGACTCCACAACTTGAGAGGTTAGTAGATCCATAAGATAAAAACATCTTTGTTCCTGATTCACCACCTGGCAGAAAGCCACCCACTACCCAGAAATATCCACATTGAATTATTAGGTAAGGGAGAAAAGTACTGATTGCCTTAAGCTACTGAAGTTTCTGGGACGTTATTTTTTGTCACAGAAAAAAAACATTATGCTAGCTAATACTGTGAGGAAAGGAGCAGGTGGCAAGGGTAGAATCCAAGACCCTAAAGATGGTGACAGTGTACACAAAAGAACACCAACTTCAACAAAGCCCACATGGCCAGACCAGACTCACATGTTTGGAAGCCAATGCAACTTGCATGAAGCATAACACGAAGGAAGAGTTTCACACATTATGATGAGCATTAGTTAAAATACTATACACTGTTTGGTTGAGACATCCCTGCAGCTTCCCTCTCCCTCACTCCCTGTATCAAATCAGTCCTCACCAGGTCCTATATCCTGCTTCATGACTATCTTCTCCTTGCCATTTCTGCCCTGAATACAATCTCCTCTTCAGATGTCCCTACTGCTAGTCTTACACCAGTCCCTTAAATCTCCACACACAAGAATCTCAAAGGGATTTTCTTAACGCTGAAAAATCTAACCACATCTCCTCATATATAAACTGTTAAGTGGCTCCCCGCTATGCTCAGGATACATCCAAACTCCTCATCCTGGCTCTCAGGGCCTCCAGTAATTAGCCGTTACCTACTTCTGCAGCCTACTATCTCTCCCCATTCCACTTCACAATCAAACCACACAAAATTTGCCGCACATGGCCTTGTCTTTACCAGGGACCTATATACTTTTACTTTTCTAGGGCTCTCCCACTATAATAGGGAGCTCTAGTGTCATAGTGCCTAAGGCACTAACCAGAAGGTTGACCGTTCAAACCCATCAGCCACTCTGCAGAAGGAAGATTGGGTCATCTACTTCCATAAGGATTTACTGCCTCAGAAACCCAAAGGGGGTCACTAAGAGTTGAATTTGACTCGATGGCAGTGAGTTTGTGTCTTTTTATGACATTTCATAGCAATCCATATAAGATGCCATAATGTGTGTGTGTGTGTGTATACGCATGTGTATATATATATATATATATATATATATATATATATTTTTTTTTTTTTTTTAAACTCACTGCCATCAAGTTGATTTGACTCATAGTGACCCCTCCTTGGGTTTCTGAGGTGGTGTCTCTATAGAGGTAGATTGCCCAATCTTCCTTCTAAAGAGTGGTTTGAACTGACAGCCTTCCAAGTAACAGCCAAATTGACTCAACCACACCTAATAATGATGTGGACTCTCAAAGTTCAAAGTGAACATATCTAGCTATCTAGCTCTTGAACCTGTTGTTGTTATTGTTGTGTGCCATCAAGTCAGACTTGACTCATAACAACCCCTCCTTGGGCTCCAAGGTGGTATCACTACGGAAGTAGATTGCCCAAACTTCCTTCCGAGGAGTGGGTGGTGGGTTTGAATTGCCAGCCTTCTGGTTAGCAGTCAAGTGCCTTAGGCACTATGCTACCAGATCTCCCAACTCTTGAACTTACACTGTTTAATTCAACAAATTTCCAAGGTTGTTGTGAGAATTAAATAAAACATCTCAGATGAGCCACTAGAGACTACATTAAAAGATAATGATTCACTAACAATTTGTCAGGAGGCCTGTGTGGCACAGTGAAGCACTCAGCTACTGGCTGAAAAGTGGCTGGTTGAAACCCACCCAGAGGTGCCTCAGAAGCCAGGCCTGGCGATGTGTTGCCAAAAGTCACAGTCTTTGTATGGAAATGGGTTTGCTCTGTAGACTGTCACCCAAATCACAATAAAATAAAATAAAATAAAGAATCCACTGAATTTGGCATTTGATTGGCCTTTGCTGACCTTGGTCGAGGCACTTCAGTGGAAAGAAAGCCTGGTTATGGCAGAACTGAGTGAAAACAGGAGAAAAAGGAAAGAGTCACAGTAAAGAGGAGTTACTCTTTGTAAAATCTTAATTATGAAAAAAAGATTGGAGGATGGATAGTGACCAGATATGTATCCAAAGTCAAAGACAGGATTTTATTAAAATGAGCTTGAGCTTGTGTATCAGAGTTCAATGCAGGAAATAAAAACAAAAAATCTTAAAAAAAAAAAAGTCACCACCTTGAAAACTCTATGGAGCACTTCTACTCTGCACACATTGGGTCACCATGAGTAAGATTCAACTCGGCAACAACTAACAAAAACCTGTCATGTGTTATAGAAATTGTTGGTTGGCTACCCAACAGCCATTTCCTTTTCACCTTTTTCATGTTGACATCTGCACACACTCAGACACACACACACACATATGGCTGAAAATGCAAAGTTCATGTTTTGCCAAACATCCTTGCAGCTAGGAGTAGTCAAGTGACTAGTTCAACTCAATAATATATAAGGGGAAATTTACTGGAGGACTTCTGGAAAATGTTTCCTTCCTAAAAAAGGACCAGATGCTGCTCTGGCCTTTTGTTGGCTTTCTATCTTTGAAAATAGCCCTTTAAGGACTGAAGCTGAGATAGCCATCTTTAAACTATGAAACAGCAAACCTGAGAACAAAAAATCCAGTGTTCCAAAGAAAGTGAAAGGGAAGGATGGGAAGGAACTGGGCCATTTTTTGAGCACTGAGCCAGACTGGAACTACTCATTCCTCAAGCTATGGTTAGTCAGGTGTTCTGTTACTTGCAGTCTAAAGCATCTTAACTAATATGTCATGCATGTCAAACTGTAGTATGAAGGAACAAGAAGGGTGGTAGATAATCCAAGTATCAAAAATAGAAAATAAACCTTTACAAAAACTAGAAAATATTATATAAGTAAATATTTAATATGTTATGTAACCCCTTTTGAATGCCTCTATTTATAAAATGTTGTTGTTGTTTGCCGTCGAGTCGGCCCCGACTCATAGTGACCCCTCCTTGGGTTTCCGAGGCAGTATCACTACGGAAGTAGGATTGCCCAACCTTCCTTCCAAGGAGTGGCTGGTGGGTTTGAACCGCCAGCCTTCTGGTTAGCAGTCAAGTGCCTTAGGCTCTATGCTATAGGAATGATAATATCTACTTCATTGATTATTCTAAGGGTTAGATGAGTTAGTATGTGCAATGCAAAGTTAAAACATTGCCAGGCACATAGAAAATACCATCTAATTATAGCTATCACGTTAACCTTTTTTTAATTAAAAATATGAGGCTGGTTAGGACATTGGACTTGGAATTAGAAGACCTGGCTTCTAGAAATATACTTTTCCTCTTTGATCATGTAACAGCATTCATGGACGTTTTAGGACAATAAAATCTCAGTATGATATATTCCCTCCATGTCAAAAGGTGTTGAAAGTTTGATGAATCAGATAAATCTTCAGTTATCATATGTTGCCAATTCAGTAATAGAATAAATGTATCACTGGAAGTTTAAAAAGGCTAAAAACAAATACATTTGTAAATGAAATGGAACTTTTGGTTGTGCAACTAAGAGTCTGGAAAGTTTTAAATAAATTTCATATGAAATTATTTTCCCTTTCCTAAAACAATACAATAACAAGTATGGGCACGGACGTAGAGTAGAAGCTAGGCAGGGAATTGGAGTGCCTGGGGTCTGGTGTTGGTTTTCCCACTAACCTGTTGCTGTGCTTCTTGGCAAGTCTTTCCCTTCTCTGGGCCTCAGTTTCCCCATTTGTAAGTTGAGGGAAAGACCCTGATATCAATCTTACAGCAGAGCACCATAATCCTTGTTCCAGATCTACTCCTCAGCTGTGTGATCTGAAACAAGCCACTTACCCTCTCTGGGCCCCAGCTCTAAAATGGGCCTTCTTCTAAGGCACCTCTGGGTAGATTCAAACTGCCAATCTTTCAGTTAGTAGCCAAGGCTTTAATCATCTGCACTACCCACAGACTTCTACCTTTGATACATACATTAGATTCAGGAGACAGAGTAGTTCCAAAAGGGTACCCTGAGCTCTGGTGTAAGGAATATTGAGCAATAGATGTGAGAGTGATACAAGGTCTGAGAAACAGGATTTCTGTATGGTATATAAAGTGCCTGAGTATCCATTATCGAAGTTCCTGCAGTTATAGGTTTAGACAGAGAAGCAAAGGTTGAACACAGAAACATTCACTAACACGTCTGCCACCTATAAAATTAACCCCCATTCATAAAGCAAACCTTAGCAAGCACTGCTTGACACCAAAGACAATGACCCACAAATGGATAGGCCAGGCAGGAGGTCTTCATGGTCAAATGTGTTATATCCAATAATACAAGAAATATGCAGTCCAGAATGCCTACAAAGTAATACTGCAATTTACAAAAGATGCCAGCAATCATGAAGTCAATGAAAATGATGCCAAAGAATGTATGAATCACAAGCACAGTCATTAATAAATGATAATCTGGCAGAGTTCATCCAGTTAGCAAGTGAAGAAAATCAAAAAGGATAATGAGATAATAGTAATTTCAAAGGAGAACATTTCTTGTATATATATAAAAAAAAAAAGCTTACGAAAAAACTAATAAAACTGCTAGATATTTGCACAAATTACCCTGTTTTTGATCATGTTGCAAAAGGCAAAGATAAAGAATGCATTTTGTGCTGGCTAGCATACAATGTTCTTAGGAAAATTATACCAAAGAAACTAATATTTGATTCATTTCTTGGCTCATTATAATCATTTGCATATAATTGTAATACAATCTAAATTTTATTAGATATCAATCAAATAAAGGAGATCTGGTAGCTTAGTGCCTAAGGCATTTGACTGCTAACCAGAAGGCTGATGGTTCAAACCCACCAGCCACTCCTCAGAAGGAAGGTTGGGGAATCTATTTCCATAGTGATATCGCCCCAAGGAGGGGTCACTATAAGTTGGATCTGACTCCACGGCACATAACAACAACAAAAAGGCAAATAAATACAGTGATAATTTTTATTTAAGTTCCAACCAAGACTTTGCCTTTTTTACACTATGCTGTATAACATCCACTATGAAATAATGGTTCTTATTTTAAGTTTATGCACTTTGACTACTAGTTTTTGACCTAAGGACCACTTGTATACAGCCAAACAAACAATAATCTTGGATTCATCTCTTTCCTGGATTCTGAGGATCTGGTTATCTTTCCAGAGGTGCTCACAGTCCAGGAAGAAGAAATCACAGAGGAATGAGGAAAGAGCCCTCACAGAGCAAAGCACAGGGGCTGCGTGGGCACAGAGTACAATGACAAGTTCCGACCGAGGCAGCTGGAGAAACCTTCATGCAAGTTCTAATGGACTTGCAGGATGACTAGGAGCATGCTAGTCTAGGGAAAGGGAAGAAGCGCCTTTCAGGAGAGGAAACACTATATACACAGGCAGAAAGACATAAAAGGATGTTTCTTTTTTGAAGTGATTATTGGGGCTCCAGGGGGCACAAAGAGTTTGTGCTTGACTAATTACCTAAAGACTGGTAGTTCAAATCCATCCAACAGTCCCATAGAAGGAAAGTCTAGTGGTCTGCTTTCATAAAGATTATAGCTAAGGAAAAAAAAAAAAAGGAGGGGCTTACTGTGTTCCATTTTGAATTAATGGGGGGGGGGGATTCAATCCTTGACCTTGACACATTCTAAAGGTGATTCTTAAGCCTTGGATGTGAGAGAAGCCTCTTTGACAATCCAGTGAAAGCTAAGGACACTGTCTTTCAGAGAAACACACTAGGTGCAAGCACACAAAAACTTACCTACAATTTGACAGTGTTCATGGACACCTGACACCTGTTCATGGACTATATAGATTGAGAACCAATGGTTAGGAATTAGCCTGTATTCTGGTATGAGTGTAGTAAGACTCTACTCATTCAAAATGTTCAAAAAGTAGTTATCACATATTCATTCAAGTTTTTTGTTCACACCTACTGTGTGCTAGGCACTGTTCCAGGCTATGGTTGGTTGATTGCATTAGTAGCCCCAATTAGTAGATTCCCTATGGCTACTTCTTGTCTGGAACTTTGTAGTCTCCTCCCATTCTGGCCCTGAGTTTGAACTTGTGACTTACCCTGGACAATGGGAAAGTAGCAAACTTGACACAAGCAGAAGTTTGAGAAAATACTCTCACAGTTCTACTTAATCTCTTGGACACCCCACTAATACTTTGCTGCATACACACATACCACAGTGAGAACAACTGGGCTAACTTGGAGGATGAGAGATCACATGCAGCAGAGCCAAGTCTTCCCAGTCTAGGTCATGCTATGCTAGCTGGTCCCTAGCCAACCTGCCAGGTGACCACAGCTAAATGAGTTAGCCCAGCCCAAAGCATCTAAGCCTGGCCCAGATTAGCAGAAGGCATTTAAACTCACCAGCCACTCCATGAGAGAAAAGACCTATTTATCTGCTCCATAAAGATGATTGTTGTTAGATACCATCAAGTCAGTTTGAACTCATAGCAACTTTACATACAAGAGAATGAAACATTGCCTATTCTTGTGCCATCCCCACAATCATTACTATACTTGAGCCCATTGTTGCAGCCACTCTGCCAATCTATCTCATTGACAGTTTCCCCTTTTGCACTGACCTTCTACTTTACCAAGTATGATATCTTTCTCCAGAGACTGCTTCCTTCTGATAACCAAAGTATGAGAGATGAAGACAAGCCATTCTCCCTTCTAAGGAACATTCTGGCTGCACTTCTTCCAGGATAGATTTGTTTGTTTTTCTGGTAGTCCATGAGTTTTTCAGTATTCTTCACCAACACCACAATTCAAGTGCATTAACTCTTCTTTGGTCTTCCTTATTCATTGTCCAGCTTCCATATGTATATGAGACTATTGAGATGGCCATGGCTTGGGTCAGGTGCACCTTAGCCTTCAAAATGACATCTTTGCGCTTTAAAACCTTAAAGTGGTCTTTTGCAGCAGATTTGCCCAATGGAATATGTCATTTGATATCTTGTCTGCTGCTTGTACAGGCACTGATTGATCCAAGTTAAATGAAACCATTGACAAATTCAATCTTTTCTCCATTTATCATGATGTTGCTTATTGGTCCAGTTGTGAGGATTTTAGTTTTGTTTATGTTGAGCTGTAATCCACATGAAGGGTGTAGTCTTTGATTCCATAAAGATTACAGCCTAGGAAATTCCATGGGGCAATTCTACTCTGTCACATGGGGTCATTATGAGTTGAAAATCAACTCAATAGCAGCTAATAACAATGTACGATGAGCAGATGTGGTTAGGGACAGTCTCTTTGAAGACATCAAATTTGAGCCAAGACTCAGTAGATAAGGTATCATCCAGATGAAGAGTGAAGGGATAGGTACATCAGATACAGGAATCAGATTGTAAGTGGGCCTTGAGGCAGAAAAGGGTTGATACATTAGATCAGAGGAAGTGAATGAAGAAAAAGTGAGAGAACATCAGAGAGAGGTCACCAGGACTAGTTCTTTAGGGCCTTGTAGTCCATGTTAAGGTATTAGAGTAAACAAAAGTGCACAGGTAAGTGAATAAAGAGTTTCAGGCAAAAATCCTTCTCTGACTGGTGGACACAGGTGCCATTCTAGAAGACCAGGCATGCTGGAACAGCAGATCTGGGAGAAGATGGAAATTTCAATGTTGGGGAAGTCAAGCTCCAAGGTCCTTGAGGAATGCATGTGAAGACATCCAGAAAGCACTAGATAGAGGAGTATTGTGGTAGTAAAGGTTGTGTGTCAACTTGGTTGGGCCTCATTGAGTGGCTGGAAAGCTGGTAGTAGTTATTCCCCATGATGAGACTGGCAATCAAGTCCATGGTGGGATCTACCACAAGCAGCTGAGTAGCTACTTTAGGGAATTGGTGCACTTCCTGTATATAAGCAGCAGCTTTGGGAATGGTCTCTAGTTTATGGCACACTTGAACCCTGAATGTGCCAAGTCTTTGTTCAGCAGCCTGCCATGCTCTGCTAGTCCTGGGACTTTCAATGGACTTGAATCAATAGCCTGCCGTTGTTTGGTAACGTTAGGACTATGCCTTTTTACTTGTCAACGCTGGACTTGTCAGCCTCAGCAGCCAGCAACTGTCTGAGTGAAGAAAAGCCTCCAATTTCAGTGAGCCAGGAGCAGGAGGCAGAGCTGAAGCCCAAGGCTGAGGGGCTTTCACCCAGCCCCTAGAGCCTGGCACTTTGAACTCAGACTTAAAGCCTCCAAACTGTAAGAGAATAAACTCCTATTTATTAAAGCTTTCCGTTTGTGGTATATTCCTATCAGAGCAGCACTAGGTAACCAAAACAACTATGAAGGTGGTCACAGACATCTGGTCTGGAGACAGAGGTTTGGTTACAAATACAATCCCCCAAAGAGAATATGTAGATGAGAAGAGAAACCCACAAAAGAAAACTCCTGAAAGAGCTGAGAAAGATACTATAGCCTTCCCAGATGACTAAGGCTGGAATATTGTAACCAGATCCCAGAGCAGTAAAAAGGGAAATTGTGGATGAAAATGAAGAGTCCAAGAGGACATTTTTATGGCAGTGAAATATTATTTTTAAGCCCTCTCTAGTTCAGATAGTTCATGTTGCTAATGAACTTGAGTTATTAAATATTGCCAATTGAGTAATGAAATAAAAGCACTAGCTTGATGTTTAAACTAACAAATGAATTGGTCAAAATAACCTTTTCTCCTTGTAAACAAAAGAAAGTCCTCTGATTGTGCAACTGATTACAAGGCCAGCCAATGTTATATAATTTTATATGGAACTCCCCCACACTTTCTAGCCCGAACTTAATATGTTGTCAAATGAGAGGCAGCAGAGCTGAATAAGAAGAGAAATTAAACTGGGGTTAGATGGCTCGGGACTTAATCATTACTCTGCCGTTGGCAGGGGTTGAGACCTGACATAAGCACTTCTCTCTGGACCTCAGTTTTGCCATCTGTGAAATGGGGAGAATGGGCTTCATTATGCCACAAGTATCTTGCAGTGTTAGTATTCTACAATTTTATGCAAAAGCAGGCTGTTGTTGTATGTGTTGTCAAGTCATCTCGAGCTCACAGCAACCCTATGTACAATAGAACAAAACATTGCCTGGTCCCGTGCCAGCCTCATGATTCCTACTATAACTGAGCCCATCGCTGCAACCACTGTGTCAATCCATCCGTTGAAAGCCTTCCCCTCTTTCATTGACCCTCCATTTTAGCAAGCATGACATGCTTCTCCAGAGAATGGTCCCTTCTGACAACATGACCAAAGTAGGAGCATTTTGGCTGCACTTCTTCCAGGACAGATTTGGTAGTTCTTTTAGCAGTCCATGGTACTTTCAGCATTCTTCGTGAACACAACTCAAAAGCACCAACTCTTCTTCAGTCTTCCATGTTCATAGTCCAGCTATCACATGAATATGAGGTGATTGAAAATACCATGGCTTGAGTTGGGTACATCTTAGTCTTCAAGAAGATATCTTTGCTCTTCAACACTTGAAAGAGGTCTTTTAAAACAGATTTGCCTAATGCAATATGTCTTTGATGTCTTGACTGCCGCTTCCATTGGCTTTGATTGTAGAACCAAGAAATATGAAGTCTTTGACAACTTGAATCTTATCACCATTTATCATGATGCTGCTTATTGGTCCTGTTGTAAGGATTTTTGTTTTCTTCATATTGAGGTGTAATCCTTACTGCAGACTGTAGTCTTTAATCTTCATCAGTAAATGCTCCAAGTCATCCTCACTTTCAGCAAGCAAAGTTGTGTTGTCAGCATATCTCAGGTTGTTAATGAACCTTCCTCCAATCCTGATGCCATGTTCTCCCTCATATAGTCCAGCTTCTCGAATTATTTGCTCAGCATAAAGATTGAATAAGGATAATGAAAAAGATACAACCCTCACGCACGCCCTTCTTGATTTTAAACCATGCAGTGTCCCCTTGTTCTATTCAAACAACGGCCTCCTGGTCTATGTACAGGTTCTTCATGAGTGCAATTAAGTGTTCTGGAATTCCCATTCTTCTCAATGTTATCCGTAATTTGTTATGATCCACACAATCGAATGCTGTTGTATAGTCAATAAAACATAAGTAAACATCTTCCTGGTATTCTTTGCTTTGAGCCAAGATGCATCTGACATCAACAATGATATTTCTCATTCTATGTCCTTTTCTGAATCCAGCTTGCATTTCTGGAAGTTCTCTGTCAATATACTGCTGTAACCATTTTTTAATTATCTTCAGTAAGATTTTACTTCTGTGTGATATTAATAATATTGTTCAATAATTTCCACATTCTGTGGGATCACCTTTCTTTGGAATGGGTACAAATATGGATCTCCTTCAGTCAGTTGGCCAGGTAACTGTCTTCCAAATCTCTTTGCATAGCCAAGTGAGTGCTAGCAGCACAGCATCTGTTTGTTGAAATATTTCAATGGGTATTCCATCAATTCCTGGAGCCTTGTTTTTCACCAATTCCTTCAGTGCAGCTTCGACTTCTTCCTTCAGTGCCATATGCCACCTCCTAAAACAGATGATCATCTACAAATTCTTTTTGCTATAGTGACTCTGTGTATTCCATCCATCTTCTTTTGATGTTTCCTGCATCATTCAATAAATTGCCCATGGAATCTTTCAATATTGCAATTCGAGGCTTTTATTTTTTTCCTCAGTTCTTTCAGCTTGAGAAATGCTGAGTATATTCTTCCCTTTTGGTTTTCTAGCTCCAGGTCTTTGCACATTTCATTGTAATAATTGACTTTGTCTTCTTGAGCTGCTCTTTGAAATCTTCTGTTCAGCTCTTTTATCCTGTCAATTCTTCCATCCACTTTAGTTACTCTCCATTCAAGGGCAAGTTTCAGAATCTCTTCTGCCATCCATTTTGGTCTTTTCTTCATTTCCTGTCTTCTTAATGATCTTGTGCTTTCTTCGTGCATGATGTTCTTGATGTCTTCCCACAATTCCTCTAGTTTTCGGTCATGGGTGTTCAATGCATCTAATTAATCTTTAGATGGTCTCTAAATTCAGGAGGGATATAATCAAAGTCATATTTTGTCCCTCATGGACTTCATTTAATTGTCTTTAGCCTCAACTTGAACTTGCATATGAGCAGTTGATAGTCTGTTCCACAGTCAGCTCCTAGCTTTCTTTTGCTGAAGATATTGAACTTCTCCATCACCTCTTGCCACAGATACAGTCAATCTGATTTCCATGTACTCCATCTGGTGAAGTCCTCGTGTATAGCCATCATTTGTATTGTTGAAAAAAGGTATTTGAAATTAATAAGTCGTTGGTCTTGCAAAATTCTATCATGTGATCTCCAGCATCATTTCTATCACCAAGTCTACATTTCCCAACTACTGGTGATTCTTCTTTGTTTCCAACTTTTGCACTCCAGTCACCAGTGATAATCAGCCCATCATGATTGCATGTTCAGCCAATTTCAGACTGCAGAAGTTGGTAAAAATCTTTAATTTCTTCATCTTTGGGTTGGTGGTTGGTGTGTAAATTTGAATAATAGTATTAACTGGTCTTCCTCTTATGTGGATATCATCCTATCACTGACAACATTGTACTTGAGGATAGATCTTGAAGTGTTCTTTGTGATGATGAATGCCACACCAGTCCTCTTCAATTTGTCACTCCCAGCATATTAGATCATATGATTGTCTGATTCAAAATGGCCAAAACCAGTCCATTTCAGCTCACTAATGCCTAGGATAACAATCTTTATGCCTTCCATTTCATTTTTGACAATTTCCAATTTTCCTACATTCATACTTTGTACATTCTATGTTCCAATTATTAATGGATATTTGCAGTTATTTCTTCTCATCTTTAGAAGTGCCACATCAGCAAATGGGGTTCCTGAAGGCTTTACTCTATGCACATTATCAAGGCTGGGTCTACTCTGAGAAGGCAGCTCTTCTCCAGTTGCATTTTGAGTGTCTTCCGATGTGAGGGGCTCATCTTCCAGCACTATATTGGACAATGTTTCAGGGCTATTCATAAAGTTTTCTAGTAGTATATCAGACAGTGTTTCACTGATATTCATAAGGTTTTCATTGGCCAATTCTTTGAGAAGTAGAAGGTGTCTTCCTTCTTCTGAGTCTGTCTTAGTCTGGAGACTCCACTAAAACCTGTCCACCATGGGTAATGCTGCTGGCATTTGAAACACTGGTGGCATAGCCTCCAGCCTCATAGTAACACTCAAGCCACCACAGTAGGACAAACTGACACACGAGTGTGTCCCCCCTGCTGTTGTTGTTGTTGTTAAGTGCCGTCGAGTCGTTTCCGACTCATAGCGACCCCATGCACAGCAGAACGAAACACCGCCCGATCCCGCACCAGCCCCACAATCCATGCTATACTCGAGCCCATCATCGCAGTCACTGTATCAATCCATCTCGCTGAAGGCCTCCCCCTCTTTCGTCGACCCTCCACCCTACCAAGCATGACATCCTTCTCCAGGGAATGGTCCCTTCCTACAACATGACCAAAATAGGTGAGACGAAGTCTGGCCATTCTTGCTTCCAAGGAGCATTCTGGCTGCACCTCCTCCAGGACAGATCTGTTAGTTCTTTTAGCAGTCCACGGTACTTTCAGCATTCTTCGCCAGCACCACAACTCAAAAGCATCAACTCTTCTTCGGTCTTCCCTATTCATTGTCCAGCTCTCACATGCATACAAGGCGATTGGAAATATCATGGCTTGTGTCAGGCACACCTTAGTCCTCAAGGAGATATCCTTGCTCCTCAGCACTTGAAACAGTTCCTTCGCAGTTGACTTCCCCAATGCTACACGTCGTCTAATGTCCTGACTGCTGCTTCCGTTGGCATCGATTGTAGAACCAAGCAATGTGAATTCCTTGACAACCTCAATCTTCTCTCCATTGATTGTGATGCTGCTCATTGGTCCAGTTGTGAGGATTTTTGTTTTCTTTATGTTGAGATGTAATCCATACTGCAGACTGTATTCTTCAACCTTCATCAGTAGGTGCCTTAAGTCATCCTCACTTTCAGCAAGCAAAGTTGTATCGTCTGCATATCTCAGGTTGTTAATGATTCTTCCTCCAATCCTGATACCACGTTTTTCTTCATATAGTCCAGCTTCTTGGATTATTTGCTCAGCATATAGATTGAATAAGTGTGGAGAAAGAATACAACCCTGACGCACTCCCTTCTTGATTTTAAACCATGTAGTGTCCCCCCTAGCTGTTCTAAACTGTTCTACTCACTTCTTGGTCTCCCTCACTGTGCTCACTTACCTGGCCTGTCCCTGGAGCAAACACCCACTTTCCCCTGGTCCCAGGCTGGCTTACTGCAGCTTGTGCCCAGGGACAGCTCCATGCATGCAAACACCTGCCTTCCACTGATCCCGGGGCTGGCTAGTGGGCAACTAATTCTGACTGAACTCTCCCAGACCCAGATATACATTTTCTCGTTTAATAATACAGCATCCCTATGAAGTAAGTATTGCTGTCCCCAGTTTATACATGGGAAACCAAAGGTCAGAAAAGTCAAGGTTATAGTATAAAGAGTTTGGGCTGTGGTGTCAGATAAACTTTACTGTTCCAGTTTGAATATATTGCCTCTCAGTTTGTATTCCCCCTTCATTGCCTTGCTCTGTGATGCTGGAGCTGAACCCTGTAAACATTTCTCCTTTGCCAGTCGGCTCACTGTTGCTTTGACAGGAGAGGGTGCTGGAGGAACACAGTAGGAGGAAGGGTCTTATCTTCCTGGTGTCAACGTGCTTGCTCTTTTCTTGCTCCTGTGCTGCACAGCAACTAGCACATAGAGGACGCCCAGTGGTACTCATGCCTCAGCAACTTCGTCTGGCACCAAGAGGGCAATTTGCCAGGGAATTTTATCAGCATAGCCAAGGGCTACTTCCAAGGGAGTCTCACTGGATCTCTGAAGGATATATTCCTAGAGTTTCCTCAATTCCCCAGGGAGTGGTTTCCCCCTTGCAGCACCTCAGCAAATCTCTCCACCATCCAGTGACTACAGCCACATCTTCTCCGTTGCAGGCTGAATCTCCATTGAAGCCTTGGAGGGAAGGGTCAGAGAGAGGACTCTCTTCCAAAGGTGTTCGTTCTTTGGGTAGTTTGCCTCAACCCTCTCTAAATCTGCTATTCCTGTACACTTTAGAGTTATCTTGACCTCTTAGTTATTCATCTTCTCGGTTACTAGTTAGCAATCCTTTATATTAAATTTTCCCTATTCAAAGTACAAGAAGCCATGGTGGCGAAGTGGTTAAGCTCTCGACTGCTAACCAAAAGGTTGGCAGTTCAAACCCACCTAACCACTCTGCAAGAGAAAGGCTTGGCAATCTTCTCCCCTTAAGGTTATAGCCTAGGAAACTCTATGGGGCAGTTCTACTCTTTCATGTGGGGTCACTATGAGTCTAAATCAACTTGACGGCATGTAACAACAACACTGAAACTAATATGTGGTTTCTATCTTCTAACTAGACCATGGCGTATGTACTTACTATGTGACTTAGAGAAAGTTATTTAAACTCTGTAAGCTTCAATTTCTTCTTCTGTAAAATGTAAGTCATCATCATCATCATCAAATCTCCCTTCCCAAATTCTCACAAAGAAAAACGAGAGATGATGCAATACACAGTACTTAGAACGCTGCCTCAAGTGCTCAGTAGTTGAAGCTTTGTTATTATTTGTGTTAGTTTGTCCAAGATCACACAGCTAGCAAATGGTGGATCTGGGACTGCATCTGGTTCTGAATGACTCTAAAGATTACTTTACTTTCTTTCCACTGCTAAACGTTAAAACATCCATTTCCTAAGAAACATGAGCCCTTTAAAGGCAGTCAGTGTAGTGGTTAAGAGCCTGGATTTGGGAGCCAGGGTCTGAATCCTGACTCCATCATTTATCAATTGTGTGGCCCAGGCAAGTTACTTAACCTTTTCTTTGTCTGTAAAAAGGGCATAGTAGTAGTAGCTATCTCATAAGGTCACGTAAAGATAGAAAGGTTATGGGAAGCACTCAGCTCAGTACCTAGCATAGACTGAGTTCAACACTAATTATTGTTAGCCTTGTTTACTTCGCATTTCTAATGGTTCCTGGAATATATAAGCACTCAATAGATCGTTGATGTTGTTACTGTTGTTGTATGTGTTCAACAATGTTGTTGAATGAATGAGTGAATGCAGGAGGAAGTGGCAACTGACAAAGAACTTTTATTTTTAAACATTGGGGCAAGAAAACATCTCTAATAACTATTTTTGAATGCCCTCTCCTTCCATGCAGCCCAGAGGCTAACAGGCAGCAGCCCAAGAACCTGGAATTTCTCTCCCAGAAGGCAAGAGGCCATTCAGCATTGTTGCCAGGCAGCCCAAGCAAAGAACACACAAACAGAGCAGCCTGACCCACTGAGGGAGAGATCAGATTGTGCTTAGAGCAGGTTTAAAGTGGCACCTGCAGTAAGGAAGGCCAGTGGCAGGGGGAGATCATCAAGATAGTCTTACAGAGTAGCTACCCACACCAAGCATCTACCTGAAATGATAACAGCGATAATGATGACAACTACAGTGTGCTGAGCCCCTGCATGCCAGTACTATACTGTGCCCTTTACACCCCTACTCCATTCATGCTTTATACTCCTCAGATATGGTTATTAAATCTATTGACGTCTGCTCCAAATAGCCCTGACTACAGCTTTGTGACCTTGGACCAGGTACTTTACCTCTCGGCGGTGTCTTGTAAAACAAATAGTAACAGTGCCTACCTCACAGAGGTGAAGTAGCAGGAAAAAAAAAAATTAAATTCCAACCACCCTCTACAAAGCTTCCCGAATCTGAGCAGAAACTGGGATAGAACTGAAAGCTCAACCAGGACAGTTAGGCCTCTGAACAGCAGATTCCAGTTCAGACTGCTTGGAGAAAAATGTTTATGTCAAAACTAAAACCTCATTCAAGAAGTATCACTGGATAGAATTGGATCTTTGCCAAATTGTGGGAACAATAGTAGTAGCTAATTTTTATTGAGCATTCACTTTATGTCTGGTTAAGCAAGTCACATGATGTAACTTATTTACACAGTAATAACAACCCTAACCTACCCCATTAATGGAGTCCCTAAGTGGTACAAACAGTTAACACACTTGGCTGCTAACTGGAAAGTTGGAGGTTCAAGTCCACTCAGAGGAACCTTGAAGGAAAGGCATGGTGATCTACTCTCTTTCTCATACACACACACAAATACATATAGTAGGTACCACTCCAACTCATAGCGACCCTATAGGACAGATTCAAACTGCCTCATAGGGTTTCCAAGGCTGTAAACCTTTATGAAAGGAGACTGTCTCATCTTTCTTCCACTTTGCCACCAGTGGGTTTAAACCACCAACCTTTTGATTAGCAGCCAATTGCGTTAACCACTATGCCACCACCAGAACTATTACTCCTGGAGCAAAGGGAAGAAATACTGAACTTGGTCTTTGAAACTGAACTCCCCTTTCTTGGCATTGCTTCCAGTGAGCAGGCACTCAGTACCTACCTGACTGTCAAGAGTCCCCTCCTTGTGCTCCCCCAACACTCTCATCAGTTCAGGCCCCAGAGGCCTCTGTCCAAATAATGATGCCAACAGACTATGTTTTCTAGGCACTAAATAATATTCTCAGGTGACAGAGGAAATGTCTATCAACTCAGGCTTAACAGAGCTGGCCCCAGGGAGACTCTGAGAGAGACGGGTGGGAAGGAAGCTGAGCTGGCAAAAGCATCACTCTCTTCCTCAAGCTCAGGGGAAGGGGAGAACGTTTATAAGTGAATCATTTCCGCACTCCATCACGAAACAGATTCTTCCTCCCATACTGAGGAAGTGTTTATTTAGGCATTTTCCTCATCCTAAAATAGATTGATGAGTGCTTACTCTCAACCAGGTACTGTGATAATTGCTGGACATACATTAATTCATGTAAAACTCACAGCAATCTTACAAAGTAACTACTGTTATGATCACTGTGTTTGCAAATGGGAAAAAAAAAAAAAAAACTCAGGAGTAAGAGAATTTAAAGTACCAGGCCCAAGATCACCCAACAGGTAAGGAAAGAGTTGGTATATTAACTAGTCTCCACCACCTCCCCTGTCCCTCACTTCTGTACTCAGACAGAACCAAGTTCAAATTCAGGCCCTCAGGCCCCAACATTGACTAAGCACATGACTCCAGGCAAATCATTTAATCTCTCTCTGCCTCCATTACTGTGTGTCACATGAGGATATTATAGTTGTTAGGTGATGTCCAGTCAATTTTCAACTCATAATGACTCCTGTGACAGAGAAGAACTGCCCCATAGGGCTTTCTTGGCTATAATCTCTACAGAAGCAGATCACCAGGTCTTTCTCCTGCAGAGCTGCTGTATGGATTTGAACCACCAACCTTTCAGTTAGCAGCCAATTGTTTAGCCATTGTGCCATCAAGGCATCAGTATCTATTTTGTAAGGATTTAATCCAAAGAGTATGTCTAGAGCACTTAGCATATTGCCTGGCCCATGTTATTGTTATGTGCCTTCGAGTCAGCTCCAACTCATAGCGACACTATGTACAACAGAATGAAATACTGCCTGGTCCTGCACCAGCCTCACAATCCTTGATTTACCTCAGCCCATCATTGTCGCCACTGTGTCAATCCATCTCATTGAAGGCCTTTCCCTTTTTCATTGACCCTCTAGTTTACCAAACATGATATCTTTCTCCAGGGAATGGCCCCTTCTGACAACATGACCAAATTAGGTGAGACAAGGTCTGGCCATTCTCGCTTCCAAGGAGCATTTTGGCTGCACTGCTTCTGGGACAGACTTGCCATCGATGTCTCACTTCTGTCTTCCTGTCAAACTATGGTAACATCTTCAAAGACAAAAATGGGCCCACAAAGCAACAGTCCAAGCCTATGACACCAAATTCAGAAAAGCACAGTACTAAAGCTTTTTAAATGTAGTTTTTACTACAGAAACTACAGCCGTATCTACCCCAAGACCAAAGAACCAGATAGTGCCCAGCTACTATGACCAACCACTCTGAACAGGGCCACAATAGATGAATACTGATAGAATAGGAGAAAAATATAAAACAGAAATCAAAGTTTTTAAAAGTCCAGACTTACTGGGTCAACTGAGACTAGAAGACTCCCTGAGATTTTTAAACCTTAAACTGAAATTATCCCTTGAGGTCACCTTTTAGCTAAATAACAGATTAGCTCATAAAATAAAGAATATCACCCTTGAATAATGAGCTCCTTTTAAAAATCATCTATATGAGACCAAACAGTCAAAATATTACCCTAGATCAAAGATGACAAGGTAAAGACTACAGGGAAAATAGAGCACTCAAAATGGTTCAACCAGAATGAAATGAATGAGAATGATGATACATTGCAAGAAATGTAATCAATATTACTGAATAATCTGTGTAAAACTTATTAATTGGGAACCCAATTTGCTGTGTAAACTATCCCCATAAACAAAGTAAAGTATTTTTTTCAAAATACAGTTTTTAGGATATATTTTTTTTAAATAATAATGTTCTCCTTCTTACCACAGGGGTTAGCCATATGAAACTCATTTCCCTGAGAGGAGATGCAAACTGAAACCATAAGTGAATTCAGGTCGAACTGAGAATCCTCGATGGATGGGACCAGAGAGGGCATTATGAATGAGGACTAACACCTCCTGTTTGTCCCACACTTCACAGTTTACAAAGGCTTGTCCACCTCTCATTCTTACAACCACTGTCAGAGTCAGGTGATGGTGCTGAGGACATCACCCCCATTTGACAGATGAAAGAAGGGAGGCTCAAAGAGGCAGCATGCCAGATATACCAGGGAGCATACCAAGTGGCCTTTTGGGATGGCAAAATATTTTGGGATCGGGCACCTTGACTCCAGCTGCCTTACGAGCTGGCATGAACTCTTTCTAGGACCAGACATCATCCTCCCAGCTATCTTTTGCGCTGTCAGGAATTTCTTCCAGGTTCAGAAGCCTTTCCCCCAGACACCTCCTTCAGCTACAGGAATACCTTCTGAGACCAAGTGCCTGGCCCCAGCTATCTTTTGGACCAGCAGGAACTTCTAGGACAAAGAGCCCTACCTTAGTTGTCTTTTGGCCTGGTGGGAACTCATTCTGGAAGCAGATCCCCAGAACCCCACTGACTGTTCAGCCAGCAGGAACATCACCCTGATGTCCTGCACCTGCCTTTTCTCCATTTTTTCTTTCCTTTTTGAAATTATTTTTCCTCCTTTACATCCTTCTTTTCTCTTTTCTTTTTTTCCTTTATTGGTTCTTTGCCTCTTTCTTCCTTTTCCCTGTACCCCTTTTTCTTTTCTTTTTCTCATTTCATGTTTCCCATCCCTTGTTTTTCTCTTGCAGTTTTCTCCTTTTTTTTCCACTATTTTTCTGTTGATCTCTTTTATTTATTCCCACCCACCAATTTTGAGGTCTTTTTTTCCCTTTGTCTTTTCTTTCTTTCTTTCTTTCTTTCTTTCTTTTTTCTTTCTTCCTTTCTTGTTTTATTTTGTTTTGTGTTTTGTTTCCCCCTTTTCTTTTCTTTTCTTTTTGTGGCGGTTGTTTTTGTGCTTCTCATACTTCTTGTTCTCTTATTTTTATTTTTTATTTCATTTTTTTTTTGTGTTGTTTGTTTGTTTGTTGTTGTTTTGTTTTGTTTTTTTGTCCCACACAGCAGGAGACAGCAACCATGCCCACAAGGCCCAACTACATCTATACCTCCTAAAACCCCATCCATTGGGCAAGGGCCACCATCTGTTTCTGCACCAACTGATCAATGACAGATGGCAGCCACTACCAGTCCAATCCACCCTCAACTAATCTGCCTAAAAAGTGAACAGAGAACAGTACACACATTATCATTCTCTATCACACTCACCAAGGACCTCTGGTGGGGCAGAGCCTAAAGCATTTGCTGCTCACCAGAAGGTTGGTAGTTCAAACCCACCAGGCACTCTGTGGAAGGAAGATGGGGCAATCTACTTCCATAAAGACTTGCCACCTCAGAAAACCAATAGAGAGCACTAGGAGTTGGAATTGACTTGATGGCAGTAAGTTTGGTTTTGGTTTTTATTACTGCCACCAGGAGACAGATGGTGAGTGCCGAAGTGCTTCCAAACTAGCAAATAAAGTAGCACACCAATAGCACACCAGCTCCACTCACTTGGGTATATAAAAACAAAATAGAGTGGAAAAAAGAAAACCTAGGCCAATCACACCAACTTAAGCTCACCAATTAAATACAAATACAACAACATCACAAGATCTTGGAGACAACTGATAGTTCAAGCAAAGAAGCAAGATATAGGACAAACAAGGAACCAAAATACAGAGCCAGACCTCCCTGAGGAAGAAATGGCATTGGAACTGCATGATAGGGAATTTAAAGGAATTATATTTAGGTATCTTCAATATATTATGAGGCATACCAAGGAAAATACAGACAACATTCTAGAGGAATTCAGAAAAACAATATAAGAACAAACTGACAAACTAAATGAAAAATTAGAAACCATATAAAAATAGCAAATAGGAATCCAGATGATTAATACTAAGATTTCAGAAATAGATAATACATTGAAAGGGCAAAGGAATAGAATTGAATCAATGGAAAACAAAATTAGTGAGATTGCAGGCAATTTTCTCAAAGCTACTTTGTTAAGATAACAATCGGAAAAAAAAAATGAACAAAGCCTGAGAATCATGTGAGGCACCATTAAAACTAATAAATTTGCTTTGTAAAGCTGCACCCAAAGCACAATATTATAATAAAAATAAATTTAAAAAAAAAATTAATACCTTACATGTGATCAGAATTCTAGAACAGGAAGAAAGAAATAAACCTACAGAGAAAATTGTCAAAGATTTGTTGGAAGAAAACTTCCCTAATATGATGAAAGATAAGAAGAAACACATTCAATGAGTTTAACAAAACTCAAACAGAATTGATCCCAATAGAAAATCACAAAGGCATATCATAATCAGAATTGCAAAACCAAAGACAAAGAAAGAACCCTGAAAGCAGTTTGAGAAAAACAAAAAATTACCTACAAAGGGCAACCAAAAATACTAAGCTTTGATTTCTCACCAGAAACAATGCAGGTGAGAAGCCAATGTGATGCAACACATAAAACCCTGAAAGAAAAAAAATTGCCAATGAAGAATTATATGGTCAGCAAAATTGTCCCTCAAATATTATGATAAAATTAGGTTATTTTCAGATAAACCGAAATTAAGGGAATTTGTTAAAACCAGACCAACCTTACAAGAGATCCTAGAGGGAGTACTTCAGACAAAGAAATAACAATAGCAGACAACAATCTGTTATTAACACACATGACAACATCACCTAGAAATCAACCTATATGTAGAAGTATCCAAAGTAAAATAAACTTAAAAGGCTGAAAACAAGGAACCAGAGACATCAATTTGTAAAGGAGGACAATTACGAAGCAAAAAGAGGGAATACACAGTGCAGTTACAGAATTTCCAAGTGGAGAGGAAATCAACATAATTTTGAGATAGAACAAACTGTTTTAAACTTGGGAATAAAATAATAATTCACAGTGATAACCTCAAATAAAATTAATAAACCTTATCAAAACGAAAAACAGGAAAGTCATAAATATTTAGCAAGTAATAAACAATAGCACTGAAGGAAATGATAAGAAAATTCATAAACAAATTAGTTCAGTACAGAAACTTATATGGAACATAGAAATCAGCACACCACAAAAAAACACATAACAAAATGACAATCATAAATTCATACCTATCTATAATTACATTGAAGGTAAATGAATTAAATGCACCCATCGAGACACAGAGATTTGCAGAATGGATAAGAAAATACCAATATGCTGTCTATAAGAGGCACACCTTAGACACAAAGACTAAAAGAGCAGGAGTGTCGATATTAATTTCTGATATGATAGACTTCAGGCTAATGCTTCTATTCCAGTCCTGTCCCACTGAGCAGACAGGGAGAGGCCTAGGTCCTTCCAGCTGGAGCAAACGCTCTTCCCTCGTAGGCCTGGGGCCTGAGAGAAGCAAGAGAGCAGCTCCAGAAAAGGACACTTGCACTCTACAGTGCACAATATCCCTCACAGGCCCTCATCATCTTCTAGAACCAAGACATGGCCCAAGGTTTAGTTTTAGATCTAATAATCTTCTCTTCATTTTTCTCCCAGTGTCTAAGAGTGCAAAGATGGTTCCTAAATTAAATCCCTCTGGCAATCTTGGAAAATCCATGCTTTGACATTAAACATAACTGAGCCCAAATGTTGACCCTGCCCTGAATGAACTGCAAGACCCTCACTCACCTTCCGTGACTTTCAGTTTTCTTATCAAGAAATGCAGCTACTAGTCATACCTGCCTCATAGGACAAATTTAAGAATTAAATATGCTAAAGTCCTTAGACTTTCCTGCTCCAAGTGTGGTCCTTATATGTCCTTTCCAATTAATATTATTACATAAGAATTGCCCTATGTGTATCTGGTATTGTGTACAAATGGGACTTAATAGGCTGTATGTAGTGTCTTTATGTTTGTTTCTTAATATCCCTTTAAAATATATTCAATGGGAGATAATTCTCCCTGCCTCTGGATGAAAATTATGTTAGTTCCCATGGATCTTCTGCTTACACTTACATAATTAAAAAAAAAAAAAAAGTATTCTAGTCTTTTTAAATAAAAAATGCAGCCTCAATTCAATAATTAAAATTCCCACGTAATAAAACTCCAAACTTCATTCAAAATATCAGCTACTCCTCTTCCCCATAGCTACAGGCCTGCTGAAAGCAAGAAGCTTGCTTTGGAGGGCCAGAGGAAGATATGTAGAGGGAGAACATGGTCCTTCTTCCCTTATTCCCTTATACCTTCTTCATCTCCACGCCCTTTTTGCTGTTTCCTGACTCCACAAGTGTTGAAGAGGCAGGGAAAAAAAGCAGGGAAGTTCTTAATAAACTGGTACTATCATGTTGTTGTTGTTGTTGTTATGTGCCGTCTAGTTGGACCCCACTCATAACAACCCCTCCTTGGGTTTCCTAGGCAATATCACTGCAGAAGTAGATTGCCCAACCTTCCTTCCAAGGAGTGGCTGATGGGTTTAAACTGCCAGCTTTCTGGTTAGCAGTCAAGTGCCTTAGGCACTATGCTACCAGAGCTCCTGGTACTATCCTAGGATATTTTATTATACTCTTTCAGGTCAGCAGTGCCAAAACCAAAAAATATCAAACCCACTGTCATAGAGTCAATTCCAACTCATACCAACCCCCATTGGGTTTCTGAGGCAGTAAATCTTTACAGAAGTAGATGCCCCATCTTCCTTCTGTGGAGTGGTTGGTGGTTTGCACCACTAACCTTCATGGTTAGCAGTCAAATGCCTTAGGCATTGTGCCATTCAAACTCCTTCAGCAGTGTGTAAAGCATCTACTTTAGAAAAGTTCCATGGCTTCTCAGAGACCCCACACCTATAGTTCCTTGACAAGCATGATGATGCCTTCTCCTCCAGCTTGTCACTTACAGTTCCTGCTGCCTCTAGGAATCTAGAAATTCACCTCCAGCCTCTTTCTAATTTCTGCTCTCTAGTCTTTCTGTTCCCTACTCACTCCAGCTCCCTCTCCCATGTGGCCCACATTTAGTCCATACAAATCACTCTTAAACCCTTTGCTCCAACAAACTCTGGGAATGTATCTTATATGTGAGACATAAGTCACAAGATATCAGATACCAAAGTGAATTGTAAGGCAGGCCAACTTAGATGTCTTCAAACTCATAACTGGAATAATTCTGGGTGTCTCCCTATATTTTTCTTCCTTTTAAAAAGCCCCTTCAAAGAATGTTTTCTCTGTAAGAGGAAATAAATGCTTAGTCTCTCAGATATAATAGTCTTCTTGCTCCCTTCCTGGCTCCCCTCCAAGATGGCATCTGGGTGTAAGAGGGGAGAGGTGAGGCTTAAATGACTATGTGACTAGGGAGGAGTCATATCTTTCGGCTACTTTGGCTCTTCTGGCCTGGAGAGGGCCCCTGGTCCACCTGGTTGCTGCTTGCCTTACTGGTATTCACAGCTGAAGTCTGTATCTATAGCTGGAGCCAGTTATAAGCTAGGCTTCTTCAGCTTGTCAGGGCCCAGTGGACTGTCTGGCTGGCTTGGCCTCACACCAGATTTCCCTGACTCTTTAAACTTCTATATTAGGTCTAGCAAGGAGCTCTAGTGGTGCAGGGGTTAAGGCATTGAACTGTTAACCAAAAGGTCAGTGGTTCAAACTCACCAGCTACTCTGTGGAAAAAAGATGAGGCATTCTGCTTTCATAAAGATTTACACCCTTGGAAACCCTATGAGGTTGCTATAAGTTGGAATCAACTAAATGGCAATGAGTTTGGTTTTTTAGTTTTGGGTTTTAGGTCTAGCAAGGAACTTTGGGGGCATAGTTATTAAAGCATTTAGCTGCTACCAAAAGGTCAGCTGCTCAAACCCACCAGCTGCTCCACGGGAGAAAGATAAGGCAGTCTGTTTTCATAAAGATTACAGCCTTGGAAACCATATGGGACAGTTCTACTCTGTCCTATAGGTTTACTAGGACTCAGAATTGACTTGCTGACAATGAATGGTACTGCATCTAGATTCCCTCTCATTTGCTATGACTACCATTTGGTTGGGAGCTCTGGTAGCATAGTGCCTAAGGTACTTGACTGCTAACCAGAAGGCTGGCAGTTCAAACCCACCATCCACTCCTTGGAAGGAAGATTGGGCAATCTATTTCTGTAGTGATACCACCTCGAAAACCCAAGGAGGAGTCGCTACGAGTCAGGTCCAACTCAATGGCACATGACAACACAACATCATTTGGTTTGGCCCATGTAGTCCACTGTGCAGCCCTTGCTACAGAGCACCTTCACCTTGCCCAACCATAGTCATACCTACTGGCAAGGTACCCCAGACAAACTCCCGTCATTTTGGTCTATCTGGGCCTCAGAAAGAAGGATGACTCAGGAAACTAAACCTTGAGGTCTCTTTCTGTCTGGCCACATTGTCATGTGGATGTAGTCACTGCCCAGGATGACAATCTGCTCAGCAAAGTCTGAATGTATTTGAATTTTGGAAATAGCCAAAAGAACAAGAAGGACAAGAACTGCCTCTCCCTGGGTGACACTCCCACTTATCCGGTGAGCCTCCCCACTTTCTGAGCCAAAATTGTACAACACAATAATCTAAATGTATGTCTCACCTCCTCATTCTTCCTTTTTCTCTGTGTCTCTTTCTTACTATATTCAGGGGCCCCTGAATCACCCCCTCCATTATTCACTCCAGCCTTGTGGAGATGTCTTAATGGTCTGCAGAGCTATTTTCTCTGCACACTGGGAGAACTCCATAAGCTGGGTCAGTCAGGCTGCATTGTTGAAAAGCTAAAGGGTAAGATTAAAGGAACTTGAAACATTCTTTGAAGACAACACCTAGCTTGCCAAGTTGTTTTCTTGATGAATAATTCTATTTTACGTGTCAGAAGCAGACTATTTACTTGTTCTTTCTTTTTGCATTCTTTCTGTTACAAATCACTAGTCTTTCCCCCAGCATGATAGATGCCTCAAGCCACCTAGAGCAAAGGTCAAGAAAGGAGGGAAGCAAAATAAAAAAGTACATAAACAGTTTTGAAAGCCTTGCCTGCATTAAGCTATTATGATTAGCTGTAATTATAATTAACCTTTTTTTTCTTTCTCTACCTAGGTTTAGAGGTTCTCAACTCCGTTATACATAAGAATTAGTGTGAACAAGTGGATTTTTTTGGAAACCTGAATCAAACAAATAAAGTGTAAAAATATACTTTTTACATAATAAGGAAAACTTGGCATTGCATGATATCAGTAAATTATCGTTCATTTTGTTGGGTGTGTTAATGGCATATGGTTAGATTTTTTTTTTTTTTTAATGTAGACTCCAGTATTTAGGGTATAATGACATGATGTCTGGTATTTGCTTTAGAACACTGCAGCAAGAAAAAAGATGGAAAGCTTAGTTTATAAATGAAAGGAATATAGCAAAATGCTGATGGTTGTTGAAGCTGAGCAACACCTACAAAGACATTTTCTTCATATACTATTTTCGTCTGCGATAGAAGTTTTCACAATAGAAGGCTTTTTAAAAGCAAATTAGTATGGCGAATTAGAAAACACAAAGCATATGTGCTACACTTTATGGTCAGGTCACTTGATGATGCGTATTTTTCACTTTGCAGGATTTGATATAATTCAAATTTGTGGCAATGCCCATTTTATCATCCCATTGTCAGCACTGAATTTTGTCAGTTTTCCAATACTGACATATTTCAAAATAGAAAATGTGGTCTAGTTGTTTAAATTACATTTGGCATCTTTTAATGAGGTTACATTCTTTTCATATATTTGTTAGCCAGAAAAATTTTAGAACATCTTTCATACTGGCTAGTCGTTATCCTCTGAGAAGGATTTAATTTTTAGAACTCACTAAAAGCCATTCATAGCTACCTAGTAAATAAACAAGCCATCAGCAGAGAGAATAGTCAGGCATCATTTTTACCCCAAGTTTTAAAAAAGACTAGGTCTGACTGTCTCCTGGGTCTTATGCATATAGCCTCTGAAGATACTACTGAAAAAGAAGGTGTGGTACCTTCTGCTAACAATGTCAGCTAGTTAAAATAAGTGAACCTCTCAAACCTTCATTTGGATGATACTAACAATGTTGATGATAGCTATAATATATTGCAACACCTATGTACAAGGCATGTTATGTACAATATGCCTTTCCAATTTTCCAGAAAAGTGCCTCTAACTGCACAGAATACTCAAACCCAGAGAGTGTGGGAATACAGGCCAAGGCTGATGCAAGAAGTTCAAAAATTCCTTGGGAGTCTCCTGTTTTATCTTTCAAATGTATATGATTTTTACATTCTGTTCCGCATAATAGTACTGGGTAACATTTACTGAGCACTTAAAACAGGCACCATTTAAAGCTTTTTATGTGCATTCATCCTTCAATTTTTATAGCATTCTTATTACTATCCATTCTGCAAGCAAGGAAATTGAAGTGCAAAGAGGTTAACTAATTTTTTGTTGCAAACAGGATATGTTAGAAAATATATTATAGTAATGCTGGATACTAGTTTTAAAAATTGTTATTTAAAATTGCACAACCAGGATGAACTTGGAGGATATAATGTCGAGTGAAATAAGTCAATCACGGAAGGGCAAATATTGCATTAGTCCATTATTATAAAAAGTCAAGGAAAGATTTCTATATAGAAGGAGATATACTTTGTTTGTTACCAGGGTGGGAGGGAGGGGAGAAGACAATGTTAGATAGGTAGAGACAAGTGTTGATTTAGGTGAAGAGAAGGGCAATGAACCAAATGTGAGTGATCAACATGATGGCACTGAAGAAAAGGAAGACACAGAGAGGTGCATGGGAGATACAGACAACAAAGATGAACCATTTTGCACATACAGTACTGTATTGTCAGTGAAGGCAAACGTGGATATATGGGTGAAAAGATGGGTAGACAGGCTGAACTATTAGGTATGTCTATGCAGGGGGAGTGTGCCCATGACCATGTATAGGATTGGCAGACAATGATTCTACAAGTGTATTTTTATGTTCTGTAAGAATCCCCAGGTAATTGTAGAGCTGACTAGACACAAGGTTGTAGTCATTTCTTGGCCACAGCCAGCTACCCAGAGGGAGAAAGTAGTTGCACCTGTGAGCTTTGGACCATAGTCGCAGGGGACATCAAGCTCAATTGGCATAACATACTACACAAAAACATTGTTCCACATCCTACTTTGGTGAGTAGCAACTGGGATCTTAAAAGCTTGCAAGCAGCCTTCTAGATGCAACTGCAACGATGGGGCTCTCCTCATCCAGAACAAAGAAGAATGAAGAAAACCAAAGATTCATGGGAACAATTAGATTAGTCCAAGCAACTTGTATACCATGCAATCCTCAGCCTACACAACTATGAGACCAGAAGAACTAGATGGTGCCCAGCTACTACTGTCAATCACTGGGAGGGAGATGTATGTAGGAAATCCTGGATAGAGTGGGAGAACAATGTGGAACAAAATTCAAAATCCTTTAAAAAAAAAAAAAAAGGATCAGATTTGCTGGTCTGATAGAGCCTGATGGAACCACTGAGACTATGGCCCCTAGCTGCCCTTCAGGTCTGGAATTGAATGTACTCCTGTAGCTTACAACCAAACAAAGGACACCATATGAGCTAGACATTTACTTTAGCTACATACACTCCCTGGAGAGATCAATCATGGGAGAATACAAAGGCTGTGTATGCACAGGGAGATAGCTTGGGGGGCAGGAGTGCATGGGAAGGAAGGACACAGGGAAGAGGTAACTATGGGGAGGAAGCGGAAGGGGAGTTGTTCGCATTGTGGGAAATTGCAGTCAATGTCATAAGACAAAGTATATGTGAGCTGCTGTATGGAAAGTGCATTTGCTCTGTAAACTTTCAGCCAAATCACAATTAAAAAATAAAAAATTACCAACAAAAATGTCCTGGCCTAAACAGTTTCACTGAAGAATTCAACCAAACATTCAGAGAGGAACTGACATCAAACCTACTCAAAATATTCCAGAACATAGAAAAGTAAGGAATCCCCCCTAACTTATTTTATGAAGCAAGCATAACCTTGATACCAAAACCAGGCAAAGACATCACTCAAAAGGAAAACTACAGACCAATATCCCTCATGAATGTAGATGCAAAAATCTTCAACAAAATCCTAGCCAACCGGCTCCAACAACATATCCAAAAAATGATACATTATGACCAAATGGGCTTCATATCAGTTATGCAATGATGGTTCAACATTAGAAAAACAATCAACATCATCCATCACATAAATAAAACAAAGGAAAAGAAACACATGATCATATCAATTATACATAAAAGGCATTTGATAAAATCCAGCCCATTCCTGATCAAAACTCTCAGCAAAATAGGAATAGAAGGGACTTTCCTCAACATAATAAAGAGCATACTATGCAATACTAACAGCCAACATTATTCTCAATGGAGAGAAACTGAAACTATTCCACTTGTGAACAAGAACCAGACAAGGATGCCCTCCATCACCACTTCTATTCAACACTGTATTGGAAGTCCTTGCTGGGGCAATAAGGCAAGATAGGGAAATCAAAGGCAACCAAATTGATAAGGAAAAATTAAAACTATCTCTATTTGCTGATGATATGATCCTATACAAAGAAAACCCAAGAGACTCAGTAAAAAAACTACTGGAACTAATTGAGAGATTTAGCATAGTGGCAGGATATATGATCAACATACAAATACCATTTGGATCCTCTACGCCAGCAAAGAGATTGCTGAAAAGAAAAAAAAAAGGGGGAGAATCAATACCATTTACAATAGCCACCAACAAAATAAAACACTTGGGAATAAATCTTACCAGGAACACAAAAGACCTGCACAAAGATAACTACAAAAGACTACTTCAAGAAACTGTAAGAGATCTACATAAATGGAAGAATATACCACGCTCGTGGATAGGAAGCTTGAACATTGTGAAAATGTCAATTTATCCAAAAGCAATCTATCCATTCAATGCAATCCCAATCTAGATCCCATCAACATTCTTTAACAACATGGAAAAAACAATCACTAACTTTATATGGAAAGGAAAGAGACCTTGTATAAGCAAAGCATTATTTGAAGAAGAACAACAGAGTAGGAGGTCTCACACTTCCGGATCTCAAAACCTACTATACAGCCACAGTAGTCAAAACTGCCTGGTATTGGTACAACGAAAGACACATGGGCCAATGGAATAGAACTGAGAACCCAGAAATAGATCCATCTACATATGGTCAACTAATCTTTGGCAAAGGGATGAAATCAATTACATAGGGAAGAGATGTTCTCTTTAACAAATGATGCTGGCAAAACTGGATATCCATTTGCAGAAAAGTGAAACAAGATCCGTACCTCACACCGTACACAAAAACTAACTCCAGATGGATCAAAGACTTAAATGTGAAACCTATATAAAGTTCCTCAAGGAGAAAATAGGGGAATTTTAGGGGCCCTAATATATGGCATAAATAGACTATTAAGCATAACCCAAAATGCACAAAGAGCAGAAGAGAAACTAGATGAATGGGACCTTTTAAAAATTAAATTTTTAAGTGTTTCTAAAGACTTCTCCAAAAGAGTCAAAAGAGAAGCTACAGATTGAGAAAAAAATATGGGGCAATGACAAATCTGACAAGGGACTTATCTCTAAAATTTATAGAAAACTCCAATACCTCAACAACAAAAAGAAAAATAATCCAATTTAAAAACGGGTAGAAGACATGAATAGACACTTCACCAAAAAGGATATTCAGGTGGCCAACATGAAAAAATGCTCACAATCATTAGCTATTAGAGAGACGCAAATGAAAACAACAATAAGATACCATCTTCCCCCAGCACTAATGGCAAAGTTCAAAAAGATAGAAAATAACAAATGCTAGCAAGGATGTGGAGAGATCGGGACTCTTATACACTGCTGGTGGGACTGTTAAATGATACAACCACTGTGGAAACCAGTATGGTGATTCCTTTAAAGTTGAGATTAGTAATACTATTTGACCCAGACATTCCATTACTAGGTATATATCCTAAAGAAGTGAGAGCCACAACAAGAATAGATATATGCATCTCATGTTTATCACAGCGCTATTTACAATACCAAAAAGATGGAAACAACCTAGGTGCCTACAAAAAGGGCAAGGAGGCCACATCTTCTGACCTCCTCTAACCACACAAGAGGAAGACAGAAGCACCATCAATAGCCCAAGGCCTATTCCTGAAAGGCCAGCCATGCTGCCTCCCTCCAGCCCTTTCACCAACCATTCCTCCCAAAGCACCCACCACCTCTCTCCTGGGTTTGATAATTCACTGCAGTGGCCACACAGAGCTCACAGATTACAGAGTTTATTAGGGAAGCACCAGGCTGCTATTCAAGTTCAGGAAAAATGCTCAGTCTCTCTCCCAGCCCACAGTCTCTCTCCTAATAGTCTCTCACAGTCTCTCTCACAACAGTGAGTGTCCCTCAGTGTCTCACTCAGCAATGTGTGTCTCTTGCATCTCTTTCCCAGCAGCATGTGTCTCTTTCAGCAGCACATCTTCCTCAACCAGCAGTTAGAGAGGGACTTCTTCTGCCTCTAGGAGGCCTCCTTTTGAGCCTGGCAGAGTGGCCAAACTAACCAATCATAACATCAGAATTCTAAGCACCTGAGAGAGAGCAGGAACCTCCAAGAACATTGCTTTGTGTTGCACCCAACAGAAATACCCAGGTGGATAACTTTTACAATCAGAAGCTCCTCAGTTGCTCACAACAAATTCCACTACAGAGTTTACAAAGACTTACATCTAGAAAAGCCATACCAGGTAATTTATTACACCGCAGTGCCCATCAAGCGAAAAATGGATAACCAAACTATGGTACATACACACAATGAAATATTATGCAACCCTAAAGAATGATGTAGAATTGCAAAACACCACATAATGGGGATGAACATGGAGGACATTATGCTGAGTGAAATAAGTCAATCACAGAAGGACAAATATCCTATTAGTCCATTATTGTAAAAAGTCAAGGAAATGTTTATATATGGAAGGAAATTTTCTTTGTTAGTTCCAGGGGTGGAAGGGGAAGGCAGGGAACACTGCTAGATAGGTAGAGGCAAATATTGATTTAGGTGAAGGGAAGGGCAATGTACCAAATGTATGATCAACACAGTGACATTGAGGAAGAGGAAGACATAAAGAGGTACATGGGAAGTACAGAGAACAAAGATGAACGCTTTTGCACATATGCTACTGCATTGTCAGTGAAGGCAAACACTGATATACAGGTGGACAGATGGGTGGACAAGCTGAATGACTAGGTATGTCTATGTAAGGGGTAGTGTGCCCATGACCATATACAGGGTTGGCAGACAATATTTTCATAAGTGTATTTGTATGTTATATAAGAATTTCCAGCTACATAGTAGAGCTGACAGGGAGCTCTGGTGGCATAGTGCCTAAGGCATTTGAGTGCTAACCAGAAGGCTGGTGGTTCAAACCCACCAACCACTTCTCAGAAGGAAGATTGGGCAATCTACTTCTGTAGGGATACTGCCTCAGAAACCCAAGGAGGGGTCACTATGAGTCAAATCAATTTGATGGCAGTGAGTTTGGTGTTTGGCAGTAGAGCTGATGAGGGACAAGGTTGTAGTCACTTCTTGGCCACAGCCAACTACCCAGAGGGGACAAGTAGTTGGATCTGTGGGCTCGGGACCGTGGTCACAGGGGACATTGAGCTCAATTGGCATAACATACTACAAAAAAAAAAAAAAAAAAACATTGTTCCACATCCTACTTTGGTGAGTAGTGACTGGGATCTTAAAAGCTTGCAAGCAGCCATCTAGATTCAATGATGGGTCTCTCTTTGTCCAGAACAAAGAAGAATGAAGAAAACAAAAGATTCATAGAAACAATTAGTCCAAGGGACTAGTACACAATGTGATCCTCAGCCTATATGACCATGAGACCAGAAGAACTAGATGGTACCCAGCTACCACTGTCAACTGCTTGGAGGGAGATCCATGTAGGAGATCCTGGATAGAGTGGGAGAATGATGTGGAACGAAACTCAAAATCAAACCAAAAGAAAAAAAAAAGGGGAACTACGTTTGCTGCCTGATAGAGCCTGGTGAAACCCCTGAGACTATGGCCCCTAGCTGCCCTTCAGGTCTGGAATTGAACCCACTCCCATGGCTTCCAACCAAACAAAAGACAGGCATATGAGCTGAACATTTACATTAGTTAGATACACTCCTTGGAGAGATCAATCAAGGGAGAATAGAAGGGCTATGTATGCACAGGGAGACAGCTCGGGGGTAGGAGGGCATGGGAGGGAAGAACACAGGGAAGAGGTAACTATGGGGGAGAACTGGGAAGAGAACTATTGCATTGTGGGAAATTGCAGTCAATGTCATGAGACAAAGTGTATGTGAACTGCTGTATGGAAAATGAATTTTCTCTGTAAACTTTCACCCAAATCACAATAAAAATTTTTTTTAAAAAAGATATAGACATCAGAAGCAAATAATGTACAATATTGCACCAAACACTAGCCTATGGGTAAATACATAGACAGATGAGATTAGGTGGAGATAGGCAAACAGAACTATACCCAAGACTAAGGATAAATTTGGCTGAAGATAATCTTTCATATGTACTTGTGCTACAGAATTATTTACATATACTACAGAAGTAACAGATAGGATTGGAGTAGCTTCTCAGAAACAACCAAGCACCTTGAGAGAGAGAGTCACTGGACCTGTGGGCTCAAGACCATAGTCTCAGGAGACATCATGCTCAATTGGCACAACATTGTACATAAAAATCTTGTTCTACATCCTATTTTGGAGAGTAGCAACTGGGGTCTTAAAAGCTTTTGAGCAGCCATCTAAGATGCAACTATTGGTCTCCTCTCATCTGCAGCAAAGAAGAGTGAAGAAGATCAAACTCATTTGGAAACAATTAATCCAAAGATATGATGGACCACAAAGACCTGTCTTCATGACCCCGAGACCAGAAGAACTAGATGGTGTCCGGCTACCAATACCAACCACTCAGAAAGGGATCAAAATTGGAGATTCTGGTTAGAGTAGAAGGAAAAATGTGGAACAAAATTCAAAAACACAAAAATGACCAGGATCACTGGTGGAACAGAAAGTGGTAGAACTCCCAGGACTATGATTCCAGGTTACCCTTTGGGCCTAGAAATAAACTCACTTCCATGGATTGGGTCTCAGCCTAACAGTAGAAAGACTTACATGCAGAACACCTACCCCAGGGAGATGCACCCCTTAGATCCATCAGCCATGAGACATCAGAGGGGCAGCATTCACAGAGAGGGAAAGCTGGGCACACAGGTAAGAAGGGCACCAGGAGGAGGTAGTCACAGGAAGGAGAGAAGAGGAGAGTTTTTATGGTTGGAGATTGTAATCAGAGCTGTGAAATCAACTGTGCATGAACTCTTGGTTATAAAACGAATCTGCTTTGTAAATTTGCATCCAAAGAACAATATGTATATATATATATATATATATTTACATATTTATATATCCCCTGAAGTCTTCTTAAAACCAAATAAATGTTTAGCTTAGCTAGTAAAGAATGTCTACCTTGAGCACTGCACTCTTTTAAGATCTATATGAGATCAAATTGACAACAGTAACTCAAAAGATTAAGTAGGAACCTTAGGGGACAGTGGATTTATGTTAATGGGAGAAACAAAAGAAAGGTGAGAATTGTTACACAACTCGAAGAATATAATCAGTGTCACTTAACTGTACAAATACAAGCTGTTTAATTCATTTATGTTTTGCTGTGTATATCCTAGGAGATCTGGTGGTGTAGTGCCTAAGGCATTTGACTGCTAACTAGAAGGCTGGCAGTTCAAACCCACCAGCCACTCCTTGGAAGGAAGGTTGGGCAATCTACTTCCATAGAGATACCACCTCAGAAACCCAAGGAGGGGTTGCTATGAGTCGGATTTGACTCCACGGCAGTGACAGTGAGTTTGGTTTTTGGTGTTTTTTTTTTTTTTGTTTGGTGTATAGCCTCAATGACAACAAAATAAATAAATCATTTAAAAGAAAAGGTAAGTGGGAAGTTGCACAAAATGTCAACAACCAGTCAAAGACTTATACCACAGTCCTCTTTAGCCTTTATTAATGGCAATGCTCTACAAATTACAACCAAAAATGACTCAAATGACCAAGCTGCCTCACTTCCTGCCTGCCCAAGCTGGTTCAGTTAGATGTAAGAGGAAGAAACAAAGAGGTTGGGCTGCAACTCCCAGACATGTTCCATGAGGACAAGCACAACTTCGGTACAACATAATTTGTTAATGGCTAGATACATGAATGAACTATGAACTTCAGTGAATGTGGTAGTTATGTTTGTGTGTCAACTTGACTGGGCCTGGTTGAGTGGCTGGGCAGCTGGTGGTAGTTATTCTCCATGATGAGACTGGCAAACAACTCCATGGTGGGATCTACCACAAGCAGCTGAGTAGCTGCCTTTGGGATGTGGTCTGCTTCCTGCATATAAGGAGAAGCATTGAGAACGGTCTCTAGCCTTTGGCACACTTGGACCTTGCATGTAGCCATGTCATTGCTCAGCAGCCTGCTATGCTCTGCCAACCTTGGGACTTACAATGGACTTGAGTTAATGGCCTGCCGTGTGGTTTGGTAACATTGGAACTGTGCCTTTTGACTTGTCAACCTTGGGGCTTCTCAGCCTCAGCAGCCAGCAGCTGTCTGAGTGAAGAAATTCCTCTAGCTCCAGTGGGCCGGGAGGAGGAGGCAGAGCTGGACCTAAGGTCAAGGGGCTTTCACCCAGCCCCTAGAGCCTGGCACTTGATCTTGGACTTAAAGCCCCCAAATTGTAAGAATAAACTCTTGTTTGTTAAGGCCATCCCATTTGTGGTATATACTTGTCAGAGCGGTACTAGGTAACCAGAACAGTGAATAAACTCTATCCAAAATTTTCTCTTGAGTCTCTAAACATATCTTTTAGCATTGACTTCCCAATTGGAGACCTTCTGAAATCCAGTTAGGAAATTAACAGAAAAAATTTTCCCAATAAATAGTTAAGAGGCAACAGGAAGGGAGTTCTACTTCTGGCCTGACAACATTAGAAGCTCCACAGACCTGCTCCCCAGTGAAACTGGTGAAATTATAAAATAGTAATAAGTTTAAAATCTCTGGAAATGGTCGTAAGATATGTAACAAATGCAAAAACATTTATTTAAGAAAATCTACTAGAACTCAGTAAGAAAAATGAGATTCTATAATATTTCAACTAATAACATACTCCTCCCCAGCTCAGCAAGAAAAACTAGGGTAGCCAAGAATACAGCCTACCCCTTCCCCCAGCTCCCAGTCAAAGGACCGTCTTTCTCAGAGAAGCAGGATGTCAGCATTTTTCATCCTTCCTCAAGCTACCTCTTATTGAAACTAAGTTCTGAATAAGTGTGGCTGAGAGGGAGGGCCATATTTCTTCTGCTCCATTCATGAGATGGAAGCTTTATCTTGCCAGAGAATCTTGTGAGAATACTGGGGTCCCAATTACCCTTGCCTGGATAGTGAGGCTTGGAGATTTTTCCCAAGGGGAGAAGCAGTCCTTAGAACAGAAAGTTCCAAATCCCCCTCAAAGGAACTGACTTCATTTGTACTAGAGTGTGGAAAAGCTCAAGCATAAGGCCACTCTCAAAAACAGTGGAGGTTATGGTGAAAATAGCTGAACAGATATTGACAAACTCATTGGAGATAGAGGCTGTGTTGGCCAGCTAGCTTTCTGGATAGAAAAAGGGAAAGAGACAGCTGGGAGAATTCCTCCTGGGTTCATAACAAATCTCATACACCAACCTTAGGAACTATCACTTCAGAGTAACCCAAATTTTATTAGATCAGTCTGTCTGTGAAGCAATTTATGCCCCAGGATAACTAGTAAAACTTACAACTGGGTGTGGTCAAGAACAAGACACTCAAACAGAACCCCACCAAAAACATTGTCATCCCAGTGACTGTGGAATACTCAAAGTTGACCTCCTTAGGGACATCAGAGACTTCACACAGGGTATGTTCAGGGATGGTGGGGATAGACTTCACTAAAATAATTCAGTCCAAAAAAAAAAAACCTCACTGCCATGGAGTGGGCTCCAACTCATAGCAACCCCTCCTTGGGTTTCTGAAGTGGTATCTCTATGGAGGTAGATTTCCCAACCTTCCTTCCGAGGAGTGCTGGTAGATTTGAACCACCAGGCTTCTGGTTAACAGTCAAGTGCCTTAAGCACTATGGCACCAGAGTTCCCAAAAATAATTCAGTCAGTCACTAAAAACGTAAATAAAAAAATAATTACCAGCCCCAGAGGACCAGTATCCACAGTTACTACAGTATATTATCTGAAATGTCCAATTTGCAATTAAAAAATTATGATACATGGAAAGAAACAGGAAAGAATGACCCATAAACTGGGCAGAAAGCAGAAACTGTCTATGAGAGTGACAAGATGTTGTATTTAATAGAAAAAGTCTTCAAATTAGCCATTATAAAAAGTTTAAAGAGCTAAAGGAAACTATAATAAATAACTAAATGAATCTTTGGTTACAATGTCATATCAAATAGTGTATATCAATAAAAATGCAGAAATTATAAACAAGAACCTAGTGGAAATTCTGAAGTTGAAAATTACAATAACAAATGAAAAATTCACTAGAGTAACTCAACAGTAGATTTGAACTGCAAAAGAATTTATGAACTTAAAGATAGATTTATAGAGACTGTGCAATTCAAATAGCAGATAAAATAAAGAAAAATGAACAGAGCCTCAGAGAATGTGGGACACCTTTGTAATGATATTAGCCAACCTCCAGCTTAGATGATGCCTTGACATCCAGGTTGGGCCCTTTCCTCACCCTGTTAGCTGGTGCGCCATACCTCTCTGCAACTAGTTGCCCCAGATAACCATGCTATTGAAAACACTCAAATATTCCACTCCTCAGTTCCCCACAGCTGTCCCACTTAGATAGTTTTCATAGTCACTCTCTCTTATTTCCCACTCTTTAGTTTCAAAAGGACCAATGGTCATGTACCCCATGAAAATCCCCTCATCTCATCCTTAGATCCTAATAAAGGCTATATCTCAAATCTGCTTTCTCTTTCTCTCTCTCTGCTCTCTGTCTCTCTCTCTCCATCCATAACCTCTCTGAATGTCCCATGGCCTACTGGCATGCCATGTACCTCCAGGATCTATAAGTAATAAAGTTCTTTATTCCTATTTTGTGAAAATAGGAATAAATACAGAAATACAGCTTTTCATCTGGGATGATATACATAACCTGGACAGTGGAAGATTATTACGTCTTTCCTGAATTTTCATTGACAGATGTGTTAAAATCAAAAATACTCAGGACAACCATTAAGGAGAAAAGGAAAAATAAAAAGGCAGGAAAACTATGTGAAAAATAATGCTAAAAACTTCTCAAATTTATTGAAAAATATTAATCTACACATTCAGTAATTTCAACAAACTCTAAATGTCATAAATGATAAGAGATCCACAAACAGACACATCAGATTTAAAATACTAAAAGTCAAAATCAAGGAGAATATCTTGAAAATGGCAAAAGAAAAACAACTTGTCGCTTACAAGAGAACCCTAATGAGAAGATTAACAACTGATATCTCATCAAAAACAGTAGAGACCATTACATACAAATTCGTATGTGCTGTAAGAATGACCACATACATAATAGAACTAACAAGAGGCAAAATTATGAACTTCTTAGCCACAGCCAAACACCTTGAAGGAGTGAGTGGTTGGGGCCATGGTCTTGGGGCCATGGTCATGGGGGACATCAAGCTCAATTGGCATAACACACAACATAAAAACATTATTCTAGGAGGCGGGGCAAGATGGCGGACTAGGCAGAACGATTGCACAGACCCTCTTCAACAAAGAAAAGGGAAACCAATTAACACAGACACAGAAGATAATCTTGGACCCCTGAGCCTTGAAGGAAAGGATGCAG